>NC_060188.1:13506147-13588647 GCF_021184085.1 Oncorhynchus gorbuscha | reverse complement strand
CCACTCTAAATTCCAAGCATCTGCCTCTAACCCTAGGAAGCTCTTTGCCACCTTCTCCTTCTTCCTGAATCCTCCTCCCCCTCCCCCCCCTTCCTCCCTCTCTGCAGATGACTTCGTCAACCATTTTGAAAAGAAGGTCGACGACATCCGATCCTCGTTTGCTAAGTCAAACGGCACCGCTGGTTCTGCTCACACTGCCCTACCCTGTGCTCTGACCTCTTTCTCCCCTCTCTCTCCAGATGAAATCTTGCGTCTTGTGACGGCCGGCCGCCCAACAACCTGCCCGCTTGACCCTATCCCCTCCTCTCTTCTCCAGACCATTTCCGGAGACCTTCTCCCTTACCTCACCTCGCTCATCAACTCATCCCTGACCGCTGGCTACGTCCCTTCCGTCTTCAAGAGAGCGAGAGTTGCACCCCTTCTGAAAAAACCTACACTCGATCCCTCCGATGTCAACAACTACAGATCAGTATCCCTTCTTTCTTTTCTCTCCAAAACTCTTGAACGTGCCGTCCTTGGCCAGCTCTCCCGCTATCTCTCTCTGAATGACCTTCTTGATCCAAATCAGTCAGGTTTCAAGACTAGTCATTCAACTGAGACTGCTCTTCTCTGTATCACGGAGGCGCTCCGCACTGCTAAAGCTAACTCTCTCTCCTCTGCTCTCATCCTTCTAGACCTATCGGCTGCCTTCGATACTGTGAACCATCAGATCCTCCTCTCCACCCTCTCCGAGTTGGGCATTTCCGGCGCGGCCAACGCTTGGATTGCGTCCTACCTGACAGGTCGCTCCTACCAGGTGGCGTGGCGAGAATCTGTCTCCTCACCACGCGCTCTCACCACTGGTGTCCCCCAGGGCTCTGTTCTAGGCCCTCTCCTATTCTCGCTATACACCAAGTCACTTGGCTCTGTCATAACCTCACATGGTCTCTCCTATCATTGCTATGCAGACGACACACAATTAATCTTCTCCTTTCCCCCTTCTGATGACCAGGTGGCGAATCGCATCTCTGCATGTCTGGCAGATATATCAGTGTGGATGACGGATCACCACCTCAAGCTGAACCTCGGCAAAACGGAGCTGCTCTTCCTCCCGGGGAAGGACTGCCCGTTCCATGATCTCGCCATCACGGTTGACAACTCCATTGTGTCCTCCTCCCAGAGCGCTAAGAACCTTGGCGTGATCCTGGACAACACCCTGTCGTTCTCAACTAACATCAAGGCGGTGGCCCGTTCCTGTAGGTTCATGCTCTACAACATCCGCTGAGTACGACCCTCCCTCACACTGGAAGCGGCGCAGGTCCTAATCCAGGCACTTGTCATCTCCCGTCAGGATGACTGCAACTCGCCGTTGGCTGGGCTCCCTGCCTGTGCCATTAAACCCCTACAACTCATCCAGAACGCCGCAGCCCGTCTGGTGTTCAACCTTCCCAAGTTCTCTCACGTCACCCCGCTCCTCCGCTCTCTCCACTGGCTTCCAGTTGAAGCTCGCATCCGCTACAAGACCATTGTGCTTGCCTACGGAGCTGTGAGGGGAACGGCACCTCAGTACCTCCAGGCTCTGATCAGGCCCTACACCCAAATAAGGGCACTGCGTTCATCCACCTCTGGCCTGCTCGCCTCCCTACCACTGAGGAAGTACAGTTCCCGCTCAGCCCAGTCAAAACTGTTCGCTGCTCTGGCTCCCCAATGGTGGAACAAACTCCCTCACGACGCCAGGACAGCGGAGTCAATCACCACCTTCCGGAGACACCTGAAACCCCACCTCTTTAAGGAATACCTAGGATAGGATAAGTAATCCTTCTCACCCCCCTTTAAGATTTAGATGCACTATTGTAAAGTGACTGTTCTACTGGATGTCATAAGGTGAATGCACCAATTTGTAAGTCGCTCTGGATAAGAGCGTCTGCTAAATGACTTAAATGTAATGTAATGTAATGTAAATGAATACATGATGAATATAACTAAACCAATGAAACAAAAGGAAATAGACATAATAGTATTCCGTCCAATCAACAGAAAGAGAGTTGAACCAAACAGGACATTGTTGCCCCCTCAGTGAATAGAGAAGAAAGAACCATAACATTCTCTCACCCAGAACATTCATGCCCCATTTGAACTCCAGTTTCTTCTTGCTGACTGTGACAGGTTCTGTCTGGTTCGGGAGCATCACTGACACTTTCTTTGCTACTGTTTGAACCTGAAGAGAGAGAGAGAGTGAGAGGTGGGGTGAAGAGGGGGTGGAGAATTGAGAGAAAGAGAGAGAGGTGGTGGAGAGTTTGTGGAGAATAGAGAGAGAGAGAGAGAGAGAGAGAGAGAGAGAGAGAGAGAGAGAGAGAGAGAGAGAGAGAGAGAGAGAGCAACCACCAGAAAGATGAGAGATATGTTTATGCAGACAGAGAAGAAGAGAGGGGGAGGGAGAGAGAGAGGGAGAGGGAGAGAGGGGAGGAAATATGGAAAAGGGGGCTGGGGATCATCATGCAATTTCTTGGCTGATCTGCAAAAGCAATTACAATATCAATTAATCTCTGATGAAGACAAACACAGTGACAGCACATAACGAGAGAAAGGATCCTTATAAGCCCAGGGCTGAACAGCACACACACACACGCATGCACACGCACACACACTCACAAGCACACAAGCACACAAGCACACACACATACACATACACACATACACACATACACACACACAGTCACACTAGGCAGATGCCTTACTGTAATAAATGAAGACAACCCAATGGCGCTGTAAAGAGATTAGCACCAACAGAAGGTCTGACCCTCACCCAGTCTTACACAGACTATTTCTAATCATTCAGACACACGCGCATGAAAGAGAGAGAGAATGAGAGAGATAAGGAGAGAGAGAGAATGAGAGAGATAAGGAAAGAGAGAGAGAGAGAATGAGAGCGATAAGGAGAGAGAGAGAATGGAGAGATAAGGAAAGAGAGAGAGAGAGAATGAGAGCGATAAGGAGAGAGAGAGAGAATGAGAGAGATAAGGAAAGAGAGAGAGAGAGAATGAGAGCGATAAGGAGAGAGAGAGAATGAGAGAGATAAGGAAAGAGAGAGAATGAGAGAGATAAGGAGAGAGAGAATGAGAGCGATAAGGAGAGAGAGAATGAGAGCGATAAGGAGAGAGAGAGAGAATGAGAGCGATAAGGAGAGAGAGAGAATCAAATCAAATCAAATCAAATTTTATTTGTCACATACACATGGTTAGCAGATGTTAATGCGAGTGTAGCGAAATGCTTGTGCTTCTAGTTCCGACAATGCAGTAATAACCAACAAGTAATCTAGCTAACAATTCCAAAACTACTACCTTATAGACACAAGTATAAGGGGATAAAGAATATGTACATAAAGATATATGAATGAGTGATGGTACAGAGCGGCATAGGCAAGATACAGTAGATGGTATTGAGTGCAGTATATACATATGAGATGAGTATGTAAACAAAGTGGCATAGTTAAAGTGGCTAGTGATACATGTATTACATAAAGATGCAGTAGATGATATAGAGTACAGTATATACATATACATATGAGGTGAATAATGTAGGGTATGTAAACATTATATTAGGTAGCATTGTTTAAAGTGGCTAGTGATATATTTTACATCATTTCCCATCAATTCCCAGTGGCTGGAGTTGAGTCAGTGTGTTGGCAGCAGCCACTCAATGTTAGTGGTGGCTGTTTAACAGTCTGATGGCCTTGAGATAGAATGAGAGCGATAAGGAGAGAGAGAGAATGAGAGCGATAAGGAGAGAGAAAGAGAATGAGAGAGATAAGGAGAGAGAGAGAATGAGAGCGATAAGGAGAGAGAGAGAATGAGAGAGATAAGGAGAGAGAGAGAATGAGAGCGATAAGGAGAGAGAGAGAGAATGAGAGAGATAAGGAGAGAGAGAATGAGAGCGATAAGGAGACATAGAGAGAATGAGAGCGATAAGGAGAGAGAGAGAATGAGAGCGATAAGGAGAGAGAGAATGAGAGCAATAAGGAGAGAGAGAGAGAATGAGAGAGATAAGGAGAGAGAGAGAATGAGAGCGATAAGGAGAGAGAAAGAGAATGAGAGAGATAAGGAGAGAGAATGAGAGCGATAAGGAGACATAGAGAGAATGAGAGCGATAAGGAGAGAGAGAATGAGAGCGATAAGGAGAGAGAGAGAATGAGAGCGATAAGGAGAGAGAGAGAATGAGAGCGATAAGGAGAGAGAGAATGAGAGCAATAAGGAGAGAGAGAGAGAATGAGAGCGATAAGGAGAGAGAGAGAGAGAATGAGAGCGATAAGGAGAGAGAATGAGAGCGATAAGGAGAGAGAGAGATAAGGAGAGAGAGAGAATGAGAGAGATAAGGGGAGAGAGAGAATGAGAGTGATAAGGAGAGAGAGAGAATGAGAGCGATAAGGAGAGAGAGAGAGAATGAGAGAGATAAGGAGAGAGAGAATGAGAGAGATAAGGAGAGAGAGAATGAGAGCGATAAGGGGAGAGAGAGAATGAGAGCGATAAGGAGAGAGAGAGAATGAGAGCGATAAGGAGAGAGAGAGAGAATGAGAGAGAGAATGAGAGCGATAAGGAGAGAGAGAGAATGAGAGCGATAAGGAGAGAGAGAGAATGAGAGCAATAAGGAGAGAGAGAATGAGAGCAATAAGGAGAGAGAGAGAGAATGAGAGCGATAAGGAGAGAGAGAATGAGAGCGATAAGGAGAGAGAGAGAATGAGAGCGATAAGGAGAGAGAGAGATAAGGAGAGAGAGAGAATGAGAGAGATAAGGGGAGAGAGAGAATGAGAGAGATAAGGAGAGAGAGAATGAGAGCGATAAGGGGAGAGAGAGAATGAGAGCGATAAGGAGAGAGAGAGAGAATGAGAGCGATAAGGAGAGAGAGAGAATGAGAGCGATAAGGAGAGAGAGAGAATGAGAGAGAGAATGAGAGCGATAAGGAGAGAGAGAGAATGAGAGCGATAAGGAGAGAGAGAGAATGAGAGAGATAAGGAGAGAGAGAGAGAATGAGAGGATAAGGAGAGAGAGAGAAAAAACACAGGATTTGGACAAAAGAAGGGAACTGCTGCGACATGATTGAGGTCTGGATTATCGCTTAAAAATGATCCGCCTGCTTGGATTAACAGCAATCATATCTGCCAGGCAGCGTTGCTTTGTAAATCACACAGTCTTGTCCTGCCCTATCCTGTCCTGTAGTCTCCTGTTCTCTCCTGTCCTCTCCTGTTCTGTCCTATGATCAGCCACCTAGGTACAGGATCATGTCCCCTTGATGCTAGGACAGTAGAGTCCCTGCTCATCTTCCAAAAACGTCTGAAACCCTACCTCTTCAAAGAGTATCTTAAATAAGACATCTCAGTTTCATTCCCTCCCTCCTCGCCCCTAAAAATAAAAAATTCAAACCTGCACTTGTCTTTTCCTACTAGCACTCTTTGCTGATAACTTCTCCAGGGGAAAACTGTTCTCACTACGACTACGATGTGTGGTTGTCTCACCTAGCTATCTTAAGAGAAATACATTAACTATAAGTCGCGCTGGCTGATAAATTCGCGCTAGCCTCTGATAAATTCGCGCTAGCCTCTGATAAATTCCTTTAATGTCAAGTGAAAATGTCAACACAAGAACAGCCTATTGGTCAATACAAGGGGAAAGATGTTCAGAGGGAGACATCAAATGTCCAATGCAACAACAAAAGCTTGGAATAAAGAGAGGGAATTAGGATCTGCACTGCTAACACCACTCACATGTGTTGTTCTGCAAAGTCCTCATTTTCTGGGAAATGGAAGGATCATAATATGGAGCGCCTGGGACTTTAAGGTTCTAGCTGCATTTCTGTCAAAATGTTCTCTATATAGTACTGTAAATACCCCAATTCATGTTGTTCTGTTCAATGTTCTCTGCCTATATAGTACTGTAAATACCCCAATTCATGTTGTTCTGTTCAATGTTCTCTGCCTATATAGTACTGTAAATACCCCAATTCATGTTGTTCTGTTCAATGTTCTCTGCCTATATAGTACTGTAAATACCCCAATTCATGTTGTTCTGTTCAATGTTCTCTACCTATATAGTACTGTAAATACCCCAATTCATGTTGTTCTGTTCAATGTTCTCTGCCTATATAGTACTGTAAATACCCCAATTCATGTTGTTCTGTTCAATGTTCTCTGCCTATATAGTACTGTAAATACCCCAATTCATGTTGTTCTGTTCAATGTTCTCTACCTATATAGTACTGTAAATACCCCAATTCATGTTGTTCTGTTCAATGTTCTCTACCTATATAGTACTGTAAATACCCCAATTCATGTTGTTCTGTTCAATGTTCTCTGCCTATATAGTACTGTAAATACCCCAATTCATGTTGTTCTGTTCAATGTTCTCTGCTGTTCAATGTTCCTATATAGTACTGTAAATACCCCAATTCATGTTGTTCTGTTCAATGTTCTCTACCTATATAGTACTGTAAATACCCCAATTCATGTTGTTCTGTTCAATGTTCTCTACCTATATAGTACTGTAAATACCCCAATTCATGTTGTTCTGTTCAATGTTCTCTACCTATATAGTACTGTAAATACCCCAATTCATGTTGTTCTGTTCAATGTTCTCTACCTATATAGTACTGTAAATACCCCAATTCATGTTGTTCTGTTCAATGTTCTCTACCTATATAGTACTGTAAATACCCCAATTCATGTTGTTCTGTTCAATGTTCTCTACCTATATAGTACTGTAAATACCCCAATTCATGTTGTTCTGTTCAATGTTCTCTGCCTATATAGTACTGTAAATACCCCAATTCATGTTGTTCTGTTCAATGTTCTCTACCTATATAGTACTGTAAATACCCAATTCATGTTGTTCTGTTCAATGTTCTCTACCTATATAGTACTGTAAATACCCCAATTCATGTTGTTCTGTTCAATGTTCTCTACCTATATAGTACTGTAAATACCCCAATTCATGTTGTTCTGTTCAATGTTCTCTGCCTATATAGTACTGTAAATACCTGTAAATACCAATTCATGTTGTTCTGTTCAATGTTCTCTACCTATATAGTACTGTAAATACCCCAATTCATGTTGTTCTGTTCAATGTTCTCTACCTATATAGTACTGTAAATACCCCAATTCATGTTGTTCTGTTCAATGTTCTCTACCTATATAGTACTGTAAATACCCCAATTCATGTTGTTCTGTTCAATGTTCTCTACCTATATAGTACTGTAAATACCCCAATTCATGTTGTTCTGTTCAATGTTCTCTACCTATATAGTACTGTAAATACCCCAATTCATGTTGTTCTGTTCAATGTTCTCTACCTATATAGTACTGTAAATACCCCAATTCATGTTGTTCTGTTCAATGTTCTCTACCTATATAGTACTGTAAATACCCCAATTCATGTTGTTCTGTTCAATGTTCTCTACCTATATAGTACTGTAAATACTAATTCAGTTGTTCTGTTCAATGTTCTCTGCCTATATAGTACTGTAAATACCCCAATTCATGTTGTTCTGTTCAATGTTCTCTGTTCAATGTTCCTATATAGTACTGTAAATACCCCAATTCATGTTGTTCTGTTCAATGTTCTCTGCCTATATAGTACTGTAAATACCCCAATTCATGTTGTTCTGTTCAATGTTCTCTGCCTATATAGTACTGTAAATACCCCAATTCATGTTGTTCTGTTCAATGTTCTCTATATATAGTACTGTAAATACCCCAATTCATGTTGTTCTGTTCAATGTTCTCTACCTATATAGTACTGTAAATACCCCAATTCATGTTGTTCTGTTCAATGTTCTCTACCTATATAGTACTGTAAATACCCCAATTCATGTTGTTCTGTTCAATGTTCTCTGCCTATATAGTACTGTAAATACCCCAATTCATGTTGTTCTGTTCAATGTTCTCTGCCTATATAGTACTGTAAATACCCCAATTCATGTTGTTCTGTTCAATGTTCTCTACCTATATAGTACTGTAAATACCCCAATTCATGTTGTTCTGTTCAATGTTCTCTACCTATATAGTACTGTAAATACCCCAATTCTGTTCAATGTTCTCTACCTATATAGTACTGTAAATACCCCAATTCATGTTGTTCTGTTCAATGTTCTCTACCTATATAGTACTGTAAATACCCCAATTCATGTTGTTCTGTTCAATGTTCTCTACCTATATAGTACTGTAAATACCCCAATTCATGTTGTTCTGTTCAATGTTCTCTACCTATATAGTACTGTAAATACCCCAATTCATGTTGTTCTGTTCAATGTTCTCTACCTATATAGTACTGTAAATACCCCAATTCATGTTGTTCTGTTCAATGTTCTCTACCTATATAGTACTGTAAATACCCCAATTCATGTTGTTCTGTTCAATGTTCTCTACCTATATAGTACTGTAAATACCCCAATTCATGTTGTTCTGTTCAATGTTCTCTACCTATATAGTACTGTAAATACCCCAATTCATGTTGTTCTGTTCAATGTTCTCTGCCTATATAGTACTGTAAATACCCCAATTCATGTTGTTCTGTTCAATGTTCTCTCTGCCTATATAGTACTGTAAATACCCCAATTCATGTTGTTCTGTTCAATGTTCTCTACCTATATAGTACTGTAAATACCCCAATTCATGTTGTTCTGTTCAATGTTCTCTACCTATATAGTACTGTAAATACCCCAATTCATGTTGTTCTGTTCAATGTTCTCTACCTATATAGTACTGTAAATACCCCAATTCATGTTGTTCTGTTCAATGTTCTCTACCTATATAGTACTGTAAATACCCCAATTCATGTTGTTCTGTTCAATGTTCTCTGCCTATATAGTACTGTAAATACCCCAATTCATGTTGTTCTGTTCAATGTTCTCTCCTATATAGTACTGTAAATACCCCAATTCATGTTGTTCTGTTCAATGTTCTCTACCTATATAGTACTGTAAATACCCCAATTCATGTTGTTCTGTTCAATGTTCTCTACCTATATAGTACTGTAAATACCCCAATTCATGTTGTTCTGTTCAATGTTCTCTACCTATATAGTACTGTAAATACCCCAATTCATGTTGTTCTGTTCAATGTTCTCTGCCTATATAGTACTGTAAATACCCCAATTCATGTTGTTCTGTTCAATGTTCTCTACCTATATAGTACTGTAAATACCCTTCTCTACTCTAAAGCAAAACTCTGCTTCCGTGATGACATAAGCCATTCCTTTTTATGAACTAGTCTGTATATATATATAGTCCCTTCCAAAGTATTGGCTCCCCTTAACTTCTTCCACATGTTGTTGTGTTACAGCTTGAATTTAAAATGGATTAAATAGAGATTTTTGGTCACTGGTCTACAAACAATACCACAATGTCAAAGAGGAATTTTTACATATGAATTACAAATGAAAAGCTGAAATGTGTTGAGTCATTAAGTATTCAACACCTTTGTTATGGCAAGCCTAAATAAACTAAAAAGTCCAAATTTGCTTAATAAGTCACACAATGGACCCAGATTCAACCACAATGATCAGGTTTTCCAATGCCTCGCAAAGAGGGGCACCTATTTAAAACAGTTACAGAGTTGACGAGCTGTGATAGGAGAACACTGAGGATGGATCAACAACATTGTAGTTACACCACAATACTAACCTAATCAACAGAGTGAAAAGGAGGAAGCCTGACAGAATACAAATGTTCCTAAATATGCATCCTGTTTGCAGTAAGGCACTAAAGTAAAACTAAATATGCATCCTGTTTGCAGTAAGGCACTAAAGTAAAACTACAAAAAAATGTGTCAAAGAAATGACCTTTATGTCCAGGACACAAAGTTTTATGTTTGGGGAAAATCCAACAGAACACATCCCTGAGTATCACTCTTCATATTTTCAAGCACGGCGGTGGTCAGCATCATGTTATGGGTATGTTTGTGATCGGCAATGACTAAGGGAGTATTTTTTAGGATAAAAAGAAACAGAATAGAGCTAAGCACAGTCAAAATCCTAGAGGAAAACCTGGTTCAGTCTGCTTTCCAACAGACAGTAAGGCAATAACTTAAAACACAAGGCCAAATAAACAGTGGAGTTGCTTACCAAGATAACGTTGAATGTTCCTGAGTGGCCTAGTTACAGTTTTGACAGAGCTTCAAGAATTCTAAAAAGAATGTGCAAATATTGTACAATCCAAAGCTCTTACAGACTTACCCAGAAAGACTCAGACCTGTAATCGCTGCCAAAGGTGACTCTAACATGTAATGGGGTTGAGTACTTTTATAATCAAGATATATTACTGTTTTGTTTTTCACAAATATTTTACAAATGTTAGAATTTTTCTTCCAGTTTGACATTACAGAATATTTAGTGTAGATCGTTGACAAAAGAAGACAATGAAATCCATTTGAATCACTTTTTAACACAACAAAATGTGCGGAAAGTAAAGGGATGTAAATACCTTCTGAAGGCTCTGTAACAATCAATTGCGAATTGGACACAATTGCCCCATAAGCCACACATTCCCAATGCTGGTCATTAAAGTCAGGCTTTGATAGGGTCCAAATCTCACAATAACCACTGAACATCCATTGTTTGATGGGGTCAGGGTTTAGTTCTGTGTCTGGGTCCAGTTCTAGTTCTGGGTCTGGGTCCTACCTGTTGGAAGCAGGCCTGCACCAGGTTTTCAGGGAACAGGTTCCTGATGAGGTCCAGGAAGGCGTCCACACTGCTGACCTCCTGGTTCTTGGGGGCCGTGTCCTGCTCCTGACTGCTCCTGAGTTTGGGGTTTCCCGGGTGGATCCCCAGGACCAGGATGACCCCCAGGATGGCAGCTATGACCGTAGTGGACATGTAGTAGACCATGGCCCTGGAGCCCATCCTCCCACTGGAACGAGCATCCAGACCAGCCAGACCTGGGAGGGAGAGAGACAGGCTGATGAGCAGGGCACCTTCCACCTGCGTGTGTGTGTGTGTGTGTGTGTGTGTGTGTGTGTGTGTGTGTGTGTGTGTGTGTGTGTGTGTGTGTGTGTGTGTGTGTGTGTGTGTGTGTGTGTGTGTGTGTGTGTGTGTGTGTGTGTGTGTGTGTGTGTGTGTGTGTGTGTGTGGAGATGTGTTTAACTATATTCTTGTGGGAACCAGACGTTCCAACAGGAATAGTCAACAAACACAAATTTGACCACCTGGGGACATTCTGTTAGTCCGCACGAGGTCAAATGGGAGTTTAGGGGGTTTAGGGTTAAGGTTAGAATTAGTGCTACGGTTAGAATTTGGGGTTAGGGTTAAGGTTAGGGTTATGGTCAAGGTTAGGGTCAGGATCAGGGTAAGGGTAAGAGTACAGGTTAGGGTAAGGGTTAGGTTTAGGGTTAGGGTTAGGGGTTAGGGAAAATAGGATTTTGAATGGGATGGAATTGTGTGTCCCCACAAGGTTAGCTGTATAAGACTGTGTGTGTGTGTGTGTGTGTGTGTGTGTGTGTGTGTGTGTGTGTGTGTGTGTGTGTGTGTGTGTGTGTGTGTGTGTGTGTGTGTGTGTGTGTGTGTGTGTGTGTGTGTGTGTGTGTGTGTGTGTGTGTGTGTATTACAACAGAGTACCTGTGATTAGGCTGGAGATGATGAGGGGCAAGATGAGCATCTTCAGCATCCTCATGAGGATGTCTCCAGGAAAGGACACCAGCATCAGGGTGTTGGGGTCTGTAATAGAAACATACCGCAGCAGCATCCCAAACAGCGACCCCGCTATTACACCTGTTACAGTTCACAGAGGAGAGGAGTAAGCACAACAGCCACACAATGGTTTCCTCTGTCACCCTTACAGCTTCTGTGAGAGCACAGAGAGAAGAGATTCCAGTGAAACGCTTCAGAAGAGCATTTCGAGAGGGTTTATAATCACAGCGTCTGACTCGTCGGATTTCATTTCCATTCCAGGGGGATTTACAGTAAGTACACGAGTGCCAACAAGAAGTGATGTGTACAGTGCATTGGGAGAGTATTCAGACCCCTGGACCTTTTCCACACTTTGTTGCGTTACAGCCTTTTTCTAAAATGGATTTTAAAAATATTTAAATCCTCATTAATCTACACACAAAAGCCCATAATGATAAAGCGAAAACGTAACTACAAGTATTCAGACCCTTTGCTATGAAACTCGAAATTGAGCTCAGGTCCATCCTGTTTCCATTGATCATCCTTGATATGTTTCTACAACTTTATTGGAGTCCACTTGTGGTAAATTCAATTGATTGCACATGATTTGGAAAGGCATATCTGTCTATATAAGGTCCCACAGTTGACAGTGCATGTCAAAGCAAAAACCAAGCCATGAGGTCGAAGGAATTGTCCGTAGAGCTCCGAGACAGGACTGTGTCGAGGCACAGATCTGGGGAAGGGTACCACAAAAAAATTTCAGCATCAGGGACTGGGAGACTTGTCAGGATCGAGGGAAAGATGAACGGAGCAAAGTACAGAAAGATCCGTGATGAAAACCTGTTCCAGAGCGCTCAGGACCTCAGACTGGGGCGAAGGTTCACATTCCAATAGGACAACAACCCTAAGCACACAGCCAAGACAACGCACTAGTGGCTTTGGGACAAGTTTCTGAATGTCCTTGAGTGGCCCAGCAAGAGCCGGGACTTGTACCTGATCGAACATCTCTGTAGAGACCTGAAAAATAGCTGTGCAGCGACGCTCCCCATCTAACCTGACAGAACTTGAGAGGATCTGCAGAGAAGAATGGAAGAAACCTCCAAAATACAGGTGTGCAAAGCGTCATACCCAAGAAGACTCAAGGCTGTAATCACTGCCAAAGGTGCCTCAACAACGTACTGAGTAAAGGGTCTGAATACTTATGTAAATGTGATATTTCTATTTCTTTGTTTTTATTTATTTTATTTGCAAACATTTCTAAAAACGTATTTTTCTTTTGTCATTATGGCGTTTTATGTGTAGATTGATGAGGGAATTAAAAAAAAATTAAAATCAATTTTAGAATAAGGCTCTAACTTAACAAAATGTGGAAAAAATATAAGGGGTCTTTATACTTTCCGAATGCACTGTATGTACTAACTATATTCTTGATATGTAACTACGGTGAAGAAAACAAAGAGAGAATTGCCATGGGTGTAAAATGTGTGTGAGAAAGCTGTAAAAAAATAAGAGAGAAAGTTTGTTATTGTCGTCCGAAGAGGGGGATGGGCAAATAAAACATTTAATAAAATGTTTATATATAAAAAATTGTTAGCAAGCACAATGAAATGCAGCGTAACACTTTATAACCACTGAAGGCGATGAAATAATTGATTTCCTGACAGTTGACCACCATGAAGCGAGGTAGGCACCTACCCAGTATAGTGAGGACGAGCAGTGAGTTTCGGATGAGGAAGCCACAGTAGGTTCCCAAGAAACTATTGGGAAGTTTGGGTTCCAACAAGTCCAACACTCCAGCTCCAACAATGGGTGGCTCATCATAATGGGCCTTGTTAGACTGGTGGACTGGCTGCTGATTCGTCATCCTGTCTGTGGTAGAGAGGGAGACAGTGAGAGAGGGAGGTGTACTGTGACAACACATCTGCCTGGTCAGAAAACAGCCCCATGCCTCTTCCTCTGGTGTAAGCATCACAGTGGCTCCCCTTAGCCTTTCTATTGGCTTGGGGAAACGTACACCGTATTGTTGTCTTACACCTGGTTCCTTGAGATCTGCAAAGACAGAGGGGGAATAGGCGAGGAGTTGTTTTCAGACCAGTTTAACACCATCACCATACCAAGGAATGACCGAAACCGTTGGGTGCTGTTGACTAAGATGAGTAACATAGATCTGACAGATCTGATAAATGTCATTACATTGAGAAGGAATGTACCCACAACCTGAATAATACAGGATATGGAGGTGGAGAAAGATGGATGGAAAACAGTTGGGAGAGAGATGGAGAGAGACGGAGAGATACGGAGAGACACGGAGAGAGACGGAGGGAGACGGAGAGAGACGGAGAGAGACGGAGAGATACGGAGAGACACGGAGAGAGACGGAGGGAGACGGAGAGATACGGAGAGATACGGAGAGAGACGGAGAGAGACGGAGAGAGACGGAGAGATACGGAGAGAGATGGAGAGAGACGGAGAGAGATGGAGGGAGACGGAGAGATACGGAGAGAGACGGAGAGAGACGGAGAGAGACGGAGGGAGACGGAGAGAGACTGAGAGAGACGGAGGGAGACGGAGAGAGACGGAGAGAGACGGAGGGAGACGGAGAGAGACGGAGAGAGACGGAGAGAGACGGAGGGAGACGGAGAGAGAAGGAGAGAGACGGAGGGAGACGGAGGGAGACGGAGAGAGACGGAGAGAGACGGAGAGAGACGGAGAGAGACGGAGTGAGACGGAGAGAGACGGAGAGAGACGGAGAGAGACGGAGAGAGACGGAGAGACACGGAGAGAGACGGAGGGAGGCGGAGAGAGGCGGAGAGAGACGGAGAGAGACGGAGGGAGACGGAGAGAGACGGAGAGAGACGGAGGGAGGCGGAGAGAGACGGAGGGAGACGGAGAGAGACGGAGAGAGACGGAGGGAGACGGAGGGAGGCGGAGAGAGGCGGAGAGAGACGGAGAAGACGGAGAGAGAAGGAAGGAGACGGAGAGAGACGGAGAGAGACGGAGAGAGACGGAGAGACACGGAGAGACACGGAGAGAGACGGAGGGAGGCGGAGAGAGGCGGAGAGAGACGGAGAGAGACGGAGGGAGACGGAGAGAGACGGAGAGAGACGGAGTGAGACGGAGGGAGGCGGAGAGAGACGGAGGGAGACGGAGAGAGACGGAGAGAGACGGAGGGAGACGGAGGGAGGCGGAGAGAGGCGGAGAGAGACGGAGTGAGACGGAGAGAGACGGAAGGAGACGGAGAGAGACGGAGAGAGACGGAGAGAGACGGAGAGACACGGAGAGACACGGAGAGAGACGGAGGGAGGCGGAGAGAGGCGGAGAGAGGCGGAGAGGGACGGAGAGAGACGGAGAGACACGGAGAGAGACGGAGAGAGACGGAGGGAGGCGGAGAGAGGCGGAGAGAGACGGAGAGAGACAGAGAGAGACGGAGGGAGACGGAGAGAGACGGAGGGAGGCGGAGAGAGACGGAGGGAGACGGAGAGAGACGGAGAGAGACGGAGGGAGGCGGAGAGAGACGGAGGGAGACGGAGAGAGACGGAGAGAGACGGAGGGAGACGGAGGGAGGCGGAGAGAGGCGGAGAGAGACGGAGTGAGACGGAGAGAGACGGAAGGAGACGGAGAGAGACGGAGAGAGACGGAGAGACACGGAGAGACACGGAGAGAGACGGAGGGAGGCGGAGAGAGGCGGAGAGAGACGGAGAGAGACGGAGGGAGACGGAGAGAGACGGAGAGAGACGGAGTGAGACGGAGGGAGGCGGAGAGAGACGGAGGGAGACGGAGAGAGACGGAGAGAGACGGAGGGAGACGGAGGGAGGCGGAGAGAGGCGGAGAGAGACGGAGTGAGACGGAGAGACGGAAGGAGACGGAGAGAGACGGAGAGAGACGGAGAGAGACGGAGAGACACGGAGAGACACGGAGAGAGACGGAGGGAGGCGGAGAGAGGCGGAGAGAGGCGGAGAGGGACGGAGAGAGACGGAGAGACACGGAGAGAGACGGAGAGAGACGGAGGGAGGCGGAGAGAGGCGGAGAGAGACGGAGAGAGACGGAGAGAGACGGAGGGAGACGGAGAGAGACGGAGAGAGACGGAGGGAGACGGAGGGAGGCGGAGAGAGACGGAGGGAGACGGAGAGAGACGGAGAGAGACGGAGGGAGACGGAGGGAGGCGGAGGGAGGCGGAGGGAGACGGAGGGAGACGGAGAGAGACGGAGAGAGACGGAGAGAGACGGAGTGAGACGGAGAGAGACGGAGGGAGACGGAGAGAGATGGAAGGAGACGGAGAGAGACGGAGAGAGACGGAGAGAGACGGAGGGAGACGGAGAGAGACGGAGAGACGGAGAGAGACAGGAGAGAGACGGAGGGAGACGGAGGGAGACGGAGAGAGACGGAAGGAGACGGAGAGAGACGGAGAGAGACGGAGAGAGACGGAGTGAGACGGAGAGAGACGGAGAGAGATGGAGAGAGACGGAGTGAGACGGAGAGAGACGGAAGGAGACGGAGAGAGACGGAGAGAGACGGAGAGAGACGGAGGGAGACGGAGAGAGACGGAGAGACGGAGAGAGACAGGAGAGAGACGGAGAGAGACGGAAGGAGACCGATAGAGACGGAGAGAGACGGAGAGAGACGGAGAGAGACGGAGGGAGATGGAGAGAGACGGAGTAAGAAAGCACTCTGACAATCATCTGAGAGTCATGTCATGGGAATGATCAACGATAATCTGACAATGTGAGTGATGGTGCACAATTCTATTCAAGTCAACCAGAGAATCACCGAAGTCACCCCCTAAACCAAACCCCCCACTTCTACCAGAGAAGGGACATCCAGCCTAACATCAGATATCAGACTAGACAGGTTCAAACATCGTCAAAACAATAGGTGGACATGCAATCCAAATAAGACCTTTACATAAAAGCACCAATATTATGTAAGCAATGTAAATCTGATCGGGTTTGATACATTATAATAATATTCAACTAATAACTACTCAGTCTGCCTAGTCTGTCTGTTCCAGTGTTCCAATGCAGTGACCAGCTGCACCAGCTCCAACAGAGTGTAGGGATGATGAATCCCACTCCCACCAGAGATAAACACATCTGGAGAGCAACATGGCGGTGTGTGAAGTCAGCATCAGGAACCTGAGTGGCACATTTACAAACAGACAGCCTCCGCTGGACAATCGCACATGATTATAATTCATCAGCCATGCAGATGGCATTTCTACATGAGGAAGAATAGAGAAAACCCTCACCAAAATGCACATAGACCATTCTAGTCTAACCTCTTATTCCCTCTCTCCTTCCTTCTTTACCTCCTCCACTCTCTATGGACCTCACCCTTTGACCTCTGTTCATCAGCTTGTCTTCATCTGTCGTTTAAAGTCCAACAACAGTTGCTGCCCGGGCATAAAGAGGCCAGCAAATGCAACCCAAAAAATTGGGGGGAGGAGAATCTCTTAGCAAGTTTCGATAGCAGACCGATATAATCCCTTGTGAACTGTGCGGTGGGGGGAAGGGGAGGGGCGGAGGGGGCTCCCTGTTTCTGTTACTGTACCAATCCTCTTTACAAAATTCATTTCATTCTTAACATTAAGAACCATGTTTACAAACATCCTGGAGACAATGTACTGTACTCCAAATACCCAGCAGTCCTACTGTTGGAGTGTGAGTCAGAAACCCCACCATGATCTGATGAACTGTAGAATCACTGTACTATCAGAAATGCACAGAGTAGACCAATGAACACACAGAGTGTTTATGTGCATCCCAAATAGCAATCTTTTCTCTATATAGTGTACAATTGACCCAGGCCCATAGGGCTCTGGCCAAAAGTAGTGCACTATAAAGGGAAACGGTGCCATTTGGGACACATATCTCATTGCCAATACTTTGTTCAGTAGGATGGCAGTGCCAAGTCTACAGCCTAGGTTTACAGCTCTTATGATGGGTATTAAGACCTTGGAGGAGGTCAGACAGAGGATCCGACCCCATAGAATGACATATACAATAAGATCTCTATGCCTGACCCACTGTCCTACCAAACGTCAGGATGAATTCTGCATCATGTAATGAGGATATATCCTGAAGATTGAACAGTACATAAATTGCAGTAACATGCTCAATGACCTGTAGCCTGCTGTAGCCGTGTTGCAAATCCATTTTCTTCCCTAGACTAAGGGATTATTTTCTGTCTCTAGGCAATGTAGGAATGGCCTGAACAGTGGGATTGGGAGCTAGCCTCCAAGGCTCCAACAGACCGACACAGAAAACAGTCCACATGTAACTCTGGACCAGAGCTAGCCTCCAATAGACCAACAGGGAAGAAAGTCCACATGTAACCCTGGACCAGAGCTAGCCTCCAATAGACCAACAGGGAAGAAAGTCCACATGTAACCCTGGACCAGAGCTAGCCTCCAATAGACCAACAGTGAAGAAAGTCCACATGTAAGTCTGGACCAGAGCTAGCCTCCAATAGACCTACAGGGAAGAAAGTCCACACGTAACCCTGGACCAGAGCTAGCCTCCAATAGACCAACAGGGAAGAAAGTCCACATGTAACCCTGGGCCAGAGCTATCCTCCAATAGACTTAAAGGGAAGATAGTCCACATGTAACCCTGGACCAGAGCTATCCTCCAATAGACCAACCGGGAAGATAGACTACATGTAACCCTGGACCAGAGCTATCCACCAATAGACCAACCGGGAAGATAGACTACATGTAACCCTGGACCAGAGCTATCCTCCAATAGACTTAAAGGGAAGATAGTCCACATGTAACCCTGGACCAGAGCTATCCTCCAATAGACCAACCGGGAAGATAGACTACATGTAACCCTGGACCAGAGCTATCCACCAATAGACCAACCGGGAAGATAGACTACATGTAACCCTGGACCAGAGCTATCCTCCAATAGACCAACAGGGAAGATAGTCCACATGTAACCCTGGACCAGAGCTAGCCTCCAATAGACCTACAGGGAAGAAAGTCCACATGTAACCCTGGACCAGAGCTAGCCTCCAATAGACCAACAGGGAAGAAAGTCCACATGTAACCCTGGACCAGAGCTAGCCTCCAATAGACCAACAGGGAAGATAGACTACATGTAACCCTGGACCAGAGCTGTCCTCCAATAGACTTAAAGGGAAGATAGTCCACATGTAACCCTGGACCAGAGCTATCCTCCAATAGACCAACAGGGAAGAAAGTCCACATGTAAGTCTGGACCAGAGCTAGCCTCCGATAGACCAACCGGGAAGATAGACTACATGTAACCCTGAACCAGAGCTGTCCACCAATAGACCAACCGGGAAGATAGACTACATGTAACCCTGGACCAGAGCTATCCTCCAACAGACTTAAAGGGAAGATAGTCCACATGTAACCCTGGACCAGAGCTAGCCTCCAATAGACCAACAGGGAAGAAAGTCCACATGTAACCCTGGACCAGAGCTATCCTCCAATAGACCAACCGGGAAGATAGACTACATGTAATCCTGGACCAGAGCTATCCTCCAATAGACCAACCGGGAAGATAGACTACATGTAACCCTGGACCAGAGCTATCCTCCAATAGACCAACCGGGAAGATAGACTACATGTAACCCTGGACCAGAGCTATCCACCAATAGACCAACCGGGAAGATAGACTACATGTAACCCTGGACCAGAGCTATCCTCCAACAGACTTAAAGGGAAGATAGTCCACATGTAACCCTGGACCAGAGCTAGCCTCCAATAGACCAACAGGGAAGAAAGTCCACATGTAAGTCTGGACCAGAGCTAGCCTCCAATAGACCAACCGGGAAGATAGTCCACATGTAACCCTGGACCAGAGCTATCCACCAATAGACCAACCGGGAAGATAGACTACATGTAACCCTGGACCAGAGCTATCCTCCAATAGACCAACCGGGAAGATAGACTACATGTAACCCTGGACCAGAGCTATCCTCCAATAGACTTAAAGGGAAAATAGTCCACATGTAACCCTGGACCAGAGCTAGCCTCCAACAGACTTAAAGGGAAGACAGTTAACATGTAGCTCTGGACCAGAGCTAGCCTAAAATACACCAACAGGGAAAAAAGTCCACATGTAGCTCTGGACCAGAGCTAGTCTAAAATACACCAACATGGAAAAAAGTCCACATGTAGTTCTGGACCAGAGCTAGCCTCCAATATCATAATCTCAGCACCCAGAACAGTATCTTGAATGCAGGCTTTTAGCTATATGATTGTCAGTGTTTTACAAGATACTATATACATAAAAGCAGACAGTCAATGGGATTACACTGTTAAATCAGAGCCCTTACGGTAAATCCAGGATTTGGTCAAACATGACAGAGATATTACAACCTTGGCAGGTAGGTTCAAAGGCCATGATCTCTCTGAGAAGAAAGCTACAGTATTCCTCAGGAAAAGGCTTTAGGGAAGCACTCAGAACAGAAACATGTGTTAGAAATGAACATAAAGCACCAGGGATGAAGGAGGATACTTCAAAGACAGCAAGTCTCAACGGGAAAGAAATCTGTAATCCTTACTGGCAGGGGTGTTACTGGCAGGGGTGTTACTGGCAGGGGTGTTACTGGCAGGGGTGTTACTGGCAGTGGTGATTTTCTTTACGTGTCGTGCCATGTTGAGCTCTCTTGGATCAGCAAGAAGACCAGAGTGAAACTAGTTCCATGCATCCAGATTCCAGAGATACTCACATCCCCTGAATGGTCATGCCAGTCTAGTCCGGACAGCTAATCTCTCTCTCTTCTCTCTCTCTTAGGAGGAGAGACTTACATCACCATAGTATGTAATCCAATATCGCTGAGCTATCAATGCACATATTACCATTGGATCTGAAAACAAACTACCTATGTTATGATCTTTCTCACAATCACTATCAGTATCACTATCAGCATCACGATCATTATCAATATGACTATCACTTTCACTATGACGATCAGTATCTATCACTGTCACTATGACGATCAGTATCTATCACTGTCACTGTCACTATGATAATCAGTATCTATCACTGTCACTGTCACTATGATAATCAGTATCTATCACTTTCACTATGACGATCAGTATCTATCACTGTCACTATGACGATCAGAATCTATCACTGTCACTGTCACTATGATAATCAGTATCTATCACTGCCACTATAACGATCAGCATCTATCACTGTCACTGTCACTATGATAATCAGCATCGATCACTGTCACTATGATGATCCGTATCTATCACTGTCACTGTCACTATGATGATCAGCATCTATCACTGTCACTGTCACTATGATGATCAGTATATATCACTGTCACTGTCAATATGACGATCAGCATCTATCACTGTCACTGTCACTATGATGATCAGAATCTATCACTGTCACTGTCACTATGATGATCAGCATCTATCACTGTCACTGTCACTATGATGATCAGTATCTATCACTGTCACTGTCACTATGATGATCAGAATCTATCACTGTCACTGTCACTATGATGATCAGTATATATCACTGTCACTGTCAATATGACGATCAGCATCTATCACTGTCACTGTCACTATGATGATCAGAATCTATCACTGTCACTGTCACTATGATGATCAGAATCTATCACTGTCACTGTCACTATGATGATCCGTATCTATCTCTGTCACTGTCACTATGATGATCAGTATCTATCACTGCCACTGTCACTATGATGATCAGAATCTATCACTGTCACGGTCACTATGACGATCAGCATCTATCACTGTCACGGTCACTATGACTATCAGCATCTATCACTGTCACTGTCAATATGACGATCAGCATCTATCACTGTCACTGTCACTATTACGATCAGCATCTATCACTGTCACTGTCACTATGATGATCAGCATCTATCACGTTCACTATGACGATCAGCATCTATCACTGTCACTGTCACTATGATGATCAGTATCTGTCACTGTGACTGTCACTATGATGATCAGTATCTATCACTGTGACTGTCACTATGATGATCAGTATCTATCACTGTGACTGTCACTATGATGATCAGTATCTGTCACTGTGACTGTCACTATGATGATCAGTATCTATCACTGTGACTGTGACTATGACGATCAGAATATACAGTGTCTTCAGAAATCTACACAAAATACCCCATAGTGACAAAGTGAAAAGAATGTTCTGACATTTTTAAACAAATATTTCAAATTAAATACAGAAATATCTAATTTACATAAGTATTCACACGCCTGGGTCAGTCATTTCTAGATGCAACCTTGGCAGCGATTAAAGTATTTTTTGGTAAGTCTCTAGATTGTGCCACATTTGCCCATTATTATTTCAAAATTCTTTAAGCTCTGTTTGTTGATCATTGCTAGACAACCATTTTTAGGTCTTGACATAGATTTTCAAGTAGATTTAAGTCAAAACTGTAACTTGGGCCACTCATTCACTGTCTTCTTGGTAAGCAACTCCAGTGTAGATGCTGAAAGGTGAATGTCCTGCTGAAAGGTGATGTCATGTTTTGTCATTAATTATCATGTCTTGTCCCTGTGCTTCCCCTTCTATTCGTTTCCCTCTGCTGGTCTTATTAGGTTCTTTCCCTCTTTCTATCCCTCTCTCTCCCCCTCCCTCTCTCACTCTCTCGCTCTCTCTTCTCTCTATCGTTCCGTTCCTGCTCCCAGCTGTTCCTATTCCCCTAATCATCATTTAGTCTTCCCACACCTGTTCCCGATCCTTTTCCCTGATTAGAGTCCCTATTTCTCTCCTTGTTTTCCGTTCCTGCCCTGTCGGATCCTTGTCTAGAATTCACCGTGCTGTGTTTGTGTATCGCCCTGTCGTGTCGTGTTTCCCTCAGATGCTGCGTGGTGAGCAGGTGTCTGAGTCTGTTTGGTTCAAGTGCCTTCCCGAGGCAACCTGCTGTTCAAGATCGAGTCTCCAGTCGGTTCTCGTCATTTCGAGTGAAAGTTGTGTTTTTTGATTGTATTTTACGTTACTGGATTAAAGACTCTGTTTTCGCCAAGTCGCTTTTGGGTCCTCATTCACCCGCATGACAGGTGAATTCATCTCCCAGTGTCTGGTGGAAAGCAGACTGAACCAGGTTTTCCTGTAGGATTTTGCCTGTGCTTAGCTCCATTCCATTTATTTTTATAATAAAAAACTCCCTAGTCCTTGTCGATCACAAGCATACCCATAACATGATGCAGTCTCTAAATATTTTTATTCTCTAAAGACATCCTTCTTTTCACTCTGTCAGTTAGGTTAGTATTGTGGAGTAACTACAATGTTGTTGATCCATCCTCAGTTTTCTGCTATTACAGCCATTAAACTCTGTAATTGTTTTAAAGTCACCATTGGCCTCAAAGTGAAATCCCTGGGTGGTTTCCTTTCTCTCCGGCAGCTGAGTTAGGAAGGACACCTGTATCTTTGTAGTGACTGGGTGTATTGATACTAAGGAATGACTTCACCATGCTCAAAGGTATATTCAATGTCTGTTTTTTTACCCATCTAGCAATAGGTGCCCTTCTTTGTGAGGCATTGGAAAACCCTGGTCTTTGTGGTTGAATCTGAGTGTGAAATCCACTGCTTGACTGAGGGACTGTACAGATAATTGTATGTATGCGGTACAGAGATGAGGTAGTCATTCAAAATCATGTTAAACACTATTATTGCACACAGAGTGAATCCATGCAACTTATTATGTTACTGGTTAAGCTAGTTTGTACTGCTGAACTTATTTAGGCTTGCCATAACAAAGGGGTTGAATATTTATTGACTCAAGACATTTCAGCTTTTAATTTTTAATTAAAATAATAATAATAAAACCATAATTCTACTTTGACATTGTGTGTAGGCCAGGGACACAAAATCTCAGTTTAATCATGTTTAAATTAAGTCTGTAACACAACAAAACATGGACAAAGTCAAGGGGTGTGAATACTTTCCAAAGGCACTGTGTCAGTGGTGAATGAAGGATGGTCTTTAATGACAGTATATATATATATATATATATATATATATATATACATATATTATAAACTTTATTTAACTTGGCAAGTCAGTTAAGAACAAATTCTTATTTACAATGACAGCCTACCAGGGAACAGTGGGTTAACTGCCTTGTTCAGGTGCAGAATGACAGATTTTTACCTTGTTAGCTCAGGGATTCGATCCAGCAACCTTTCGGTTACTGGCCCAACGCTCAAACTACTAGGCCACCTGCCGCCTCAAAAGTATTAACCAATGACTGGGGTATTAATTGAACTCCACCATGCAGAGACCCACGAATGCTCTCATCCAATCAGTGACCCTCCCTGCCCCTGACCAATCAGTGATGTGGGTTTAAGAGACTGAACAGCTGTGTGATGGCGAGCCCACCGCTAAACCCCCACCCCTTGTCTACAGCCCTATTAACTAACAGGACATGGGAGTTTATATGCATTTACATTGAGTGTGTGTGTGTGTGTGTGTGTGTGTGTGTGTGTGTGTGTGTGTGTGTGTGTGTGTGTGTGTGTGTGTGTGTGTGTGTGTGTGTGTGTGTGTGTGTGTGTGTGTGTGTGTGTGTGTGTGTGTGTGTGTGTGTGTGTGTGTGTGAGTGAGGAGGGGATTATTTCCATTTGTTGACTGTTTGGTGTGATTTTTGCAGGGATAGAGATATAATCCCATATCCCCGTCCCGTCTTCCAGAGACAAGAAGGGAGGGGGTCATGAAACTTTCAACTGGACACTACTACAACACTGCACTGATATGTATAGGTTAACAAGTCCATATAGAAACATAAAATCAAAGTTTATTGGTCACATACACAGATTTGCAGATGTTATCGCAAGGATCAATACAGGATTAAGATTAAATCCTACTACACTGGCTCTGATGTTCGTCGGATGTGGCAGGGCTTGAATACTATTACAAACTAGAAAGGGAAACCCAGACGTGAACTGCCCAGTGACGTGAGCCTACCAGACGAGCTAAATGCCTTTTATGCTCGACTGTGTGATAACGCTCTCGGTAGCCGATGTGAGCAAGACCTTTAACAGGTCAACATTCACAAAGCTGCGGGGCCAGATGGATTACCAGGACGTGTAAGTGTCTTCACTGGCAAGTGGCAAGTGTCTTCACTGACATCTTCAACCTCTCCCTGACTGAGTCTGTAATACCTATATTCAAGCAGACCACCATAGTCCCTGTGCCCAAGGAAGTGAAGGTAACCTGTCTAAATGATTACCGCCCATAGCACTCACGATAGGTAGCCATGAAGTGCTTTGAAAGGCTGGTCATGGCTCACATCAACAGCATCCTCCCAGATACCCTAGACCCACTCCAATTCGCATACCGCCCCAACAGATACAAAGATGACGCAATCTCAATCGCACTCCACACTGTCCTTTCCCACCCGGACAAAAGGAACACCTATGCTGCTCATTGACAACAACTCATCATTCAACACCATAGAGCCCATGAAGCTCATCACTAAGCTAAGGACCCTGAGACTAAACACCTCCCTCTGCAACTGGATCCTGGACTTCTTGACAGGCAGCTCCCAGGCGGTAAAGATAGACAACAACACATCTGCCACGCTGATCTTCAAAACTGGGGCCCCTCAGGGGTGTGTACTTAGTCCCCTCCTGTACTCCCTGTTCACCCACGACTGCGTGGCCAAAAACGACTCCAACACCATCATTAAGTTTGCTGATGACACAACAGTGGTAGGCCTGATCACTGACAATGATGAGACAGTCTATAGGGAGGAGGTCAGAGAACTGGCAGCGTGGTGCCAGGACAACAACCTCTCCATCAATGTGAGCAAAACAATGTGAGCAAAACAAAGGAGCTGATCGTGGACTACAGGAAAAGGCAGGCCGAACAGGCCCCCATTAACATCAACGGGGCTGTAGTGGAGCAGGTCGAGAGTTTCAAGTTCCTTAGTGTCCACATCACCAACGATCTATCATGGTCCAATCACACCAAGACAGTTGTGAAAAGGGCACAACAAAACCTTTACCCCCTCAGGAGAATGAAAATATTTAGCATGGGTCCCCAGATCCTCAAAAAGTTCTACAGCTGCACCATCGAGAGCATCCTGACTGGTTGCATCACTGCCTGGTATGGCAACTGCTCGGCATCTGATTGTAAGACGCTACAGAGGGTAGTGCGTACGGCCCAGTACATCACTGGGACCAAGCTTCCTGCAATCCAGGACTTACATAATTGGCGGTGTCAGAGGAAAGACCATAAAATTGTCAGAGACTCCAGTCACCCAAGTCATAGACTGTTTTCTCTGCTACCGCACGGCAAGCGGTACTGGAGCTCCAAGTCTTGGACCAAAAGGCTCCTTAACAGCTTCTACCCCCAAGCCATAATACTGCTGAACAATTAATCAAATGGCCACCGACTGACTCGGTACCGGTACCCCCGTATATAGCCTTGTTATTGTTATTGTGTTACTTTTTTAGTATTTTTTACTTTTGTTTATTTGGGAAATATTTTCTTAACTCTTCTTGAACTGCTCTGTTGGTTAAGGGCTTGTAAGTAAGCATTTCACGGTAAGGTCTACACTTGTTGTTTTTGGCGCATGTGACAAATAAAGTTTGCTTGTGTTTCTAGCTCCAACAGTGCAGTAATACCAAGCAATAAAAAAATTACAAATACACACATACACTGAATACTGTGTGCAGCACACACACATGCGCCCACAGGCATGCAGGCGGGCATCACACATAATCTCACCTCAGAAATTGTAATTCTAGGTTCAAGGAGTTTACTCATACAGCATATGCACATATGCCCACACACACACGTGCTAAGGGCATATTCAGACCATATAGAGAAAATGGATATAGTGGATTTGTATGTAGTGTATCAACTCTCTGTCTCAGGCTCAACGTTAATCAGATTTGGTCGTCGATCAGTAGAAAAACTCCACTTTAACCTCAGTGACAAACTCTGGAGTCAATAGACCATGACAGAGAGAAAACAATAGGGAGCTTGTGTATTTTTCATTGACTGTGTGTGTGTGTGCGCGTGTGTGTGTGTGTGTGTGTGTGTGTGTGTGTGTGTGTGTGTGTGTGTGTGTGTGTGTGTGTGTGTGTGTGTGTGTGTGTGTGTGTGTGTGTGTGTGTGTGTGTGTGTGTGTGTGTGTGTGTGTGTGTGTGTGTGTGTGTGTGTGTGTGTGTGTGTGTGTGTGTGTGTGTGTGTGTGGCAGCCACTCCATTCCTCTCTCTCGGACTGTAATCTGACTGTATTAATCTGTTGTTTGAACTCTTTAAGCACAGACTGTCTATCACATCTGCTCTCTTCACCCTTCTAAAGCTCTGCTATTTATAAATCCTCCCTCATACTCTCTCTTTCCTCTTTCCTTTCGATCTGTCATTGGAATGCAATTCCTCCAGCAGAACCTAGTTTTATTCTTCCCAATCTTCCAGAACAGTTTATCCATCCTCTCCTTCTGCCAAAAATATCCTTTGAATATTCTCAAAAAAAATTCTCCAAACGCAAACTCTGTCTTGGTTCTCTCTTGTTCTCACTCAACAGCTGGGAAAGCACTTCATTGGAATGTAAATAGTCATATAGTCAGCTAATTCTGTGGTTCCATAGCACGGTTAATATCAAACCACTACCACTGAATACACTCCAGTGAAAGAAAAATGATGGCACAGAACATTCCATAAAATAGAATGAAGATGAACGATGTACACACACACACCTACACCTATATACACACACCTACACCTATATACACACACCTACACCTATATACACACATCACCACAGACAAACTGGTAGCAGTACCAGGATATAAAGACAGTCAATGTGCAGCACATTCTGACTGAGAGAAACAGAGGGAAAGTGACATGAGCACCTGGACTCCAAATTCATAGCAATTCAGTGAATAAAAAATAGCACTGACAATGGTAGTACAACTACATTTCTGATAAATCCCACATGGGTGGGGGAGGATTTGAGACGAACATGAAAGAAATGTCCAGAACATCACTCAGAAGATGAGAAAGATCGGAGGGAGGATAGGTTAAGGGATAGAAGGAACGAAGAGAAGGGAGGTAAAGTCAGTCCTACCTGCTGTGTGTCGTCTCCCATCCAACCAGAGCAAGGCATCGGGAGAGACACAATGAAGGGAGGAAAGGATGGAGCGGTAGAGAGAGAGAAAGAATAGGCAAAATCCCAGTCCTTGCGTCATCTGAGAAAATGAGCAGATTAATAAAACAGCTTGGATCTCTGAGTCCCCTCGCTTGCTCCTTACTCTCTCTCCCTCACTTTCTCTATTTCTAGTTCTCTTTATGATCCTTTTCTACTCCCTCTCGGAATTCCTAAGTTGAGTTGTTCCTCAAGGTCAGCGTCTAGTGATAGACTACTAGCTCCTGATCAGCTGTATTACAGCCACTAGCTTTCCCTTGTTTTGGTTCTTTTAAGTGCTCATTTGGAAATAACTTTGGGCTGATAATACACAAAGAAATGTTTATTGTCACTATAATCATTACAATAGAGAGTGAGAGCAGGCTGTGGAGGGAGGGAGACAAAGTGAGAGAGAGATTTAGAGAGAGAAATGAGCTAGCAGTAAGAGACAGTTGAAAGAGAGTGGGAGTGAGGTTTCGTCCCAATATTCTCTCCTTCCACCTGAAGTGTGCACTTGATCACTACTCTTGACAAGAGGGAGTTTCCATATACCAGTAATTTCCTTATAAATCCATGGAGGGACGTGAACAAGTGCACACTTTTGGAGGAAGGATAGATTATTAAGATGCAGAGTTACCTCATACTCATTAGTCATGTCAATCAATGGCTAACGCTTGACTTCTGATGCATCCAGGTGTACCTCCACCCTTCCACTTGGGGGCGATAAAGGGCAGGGGAACATTGATTCTACCTTCGCTAGTAGGTACGTAGAAGATAGAAGTCGCCCTTAACCACAGATCAGGATCAGTTACCCCATACTCCAATCATGAATAAAAGTGAGGTTTGCATTTGAGCATCAGATGTACAATAATATCTATAATAACGCTGAAATTAATGATACAGCAACAGTTATGTAATTGCATACTAGCATTTTATTACAGAAATGGAATAAGGAACAGTTCCTATTGTGTTATTTTAAAAAAACACTCAAAGTCATTACTATGCAATTAAAGTGAAATAGCCATGATGTCAGTAGTGTTACTGAACAGACCAAGCACTATGTCAACCAAGCACTATGTCAACCAAGCACTATGTCATCCAAGCACTATGTCGACCAAGCACTATGTCAACCAAGCACTATGTCATCCAAGCACTATGTCAACCAAGCACTATGTCAACCAAGCACTATGTCAACCAAGCACTATGTCAACCAAGCACTACGTCAACCAAACACTAAGTCAACCAAGCACTATGTCAGCCAAGCACTATGTCAACCAAGCACTATGTCAACCAAGCTCTATGTCATCCAAGCACTATGTCAACCAAGCACTACATCAACCAAGCACTATGTCAACCAAGCACTACGTCAACCGAGCACTATGTCAACCAAGCACTATGTCAACCAAGCACTACATCTTCCAAGCACTATGTCAACCAAGCACTATGTCAACCAAGCACTACATCAACCAAACACTAAGTCAACCAAGCACTATGTCAGCCAAGCACTATGTCATCCAAGCACTATGTCAACCAAGCACTACATCAATCAAGCACTATGTCAACCAAGCACTACGTCAACCGAGCACTACGTCAACCAAGCACTATGTCAACCAAGCACTACATCATCCAAGCACTATGTCAACCATGCACTATGTCAACCAAGCACTACGTCAACCAAACACTAAGTCAACCAAGCACTATGTCAGCCAAGCACTATGTCATCCAAGCACTATGTCAACCAAGCACTATGTCAACCAAGCACTACGTCAACCAAGCACTATGTCAACCAAGCACTATGTCAACCAAGCACTATGTCAACCAAGCACTACATCATCCAAGCACTATGTCAACAAAGCACTATGTCAACCAAGCACTATGTCAACCAAGCACTACGTCAACCAAACACTAAGTCAACCAAGCACTATGTCAGCCAAGCACTATGTCAACCAAGCACTATGTCAACCAAGCTCTATGTCATCCAAGCACTATGTCATCCAAGCACTATGTCAACCAAGCACTACATCAACCAAGCACTATGTCAACCAAGCACTACGTCAACCGAGCACTATGTCAACCAAGCACTATGTCAACCAAGCACTACATCTTCCAAGCACTATGTCAACCAAGCACTATGTCAACCAAGCACTATGTCAACCAAACACTAAGTCAACCAAGCACTATGTCAGCCAAGCACTATGTCATCCAAGCACTATGTCAACCAAGCACTATGTCAACCAAGCACTACGTCAACCAAGCACTATGTCAACCAAGCACTATGTCAACCAAGCACTACATCAACCAAGCACTATGTCAACCAAGCACTACGTCAACCGAGCACTACGTCAACCAAGCACTATGTCAACCAAGCACTATGTCATCCAACCACTATGTCAACCAAGCCATATGTCAACCAAGCACTATGTCAACCAAGCACTACGTCAACCAAGCACTATGTCATCCAACCACTATGTCAACCAAGCCATATGTCAACCAAGCACTATGTCAACCAAGCACTATGTCAACCAAGCACTACATCAACCAAACACTAAGTCAACCAAGCACTATGTCAGCCAAGCACTATGTCATCCAAGCACTATGTCAACCAAGCACTACATCAATCAAGCACTATGTCAACCAAGCACTACGTCAACCGAGCACTACGTGAACCAAGCACTATGTCAACCAAGCACTACATCATCCAAGCACTATGTCAACCATGCACTATGTCAACCAAGCACTTCGTCAACCAAACACTAAGTCAACCAAGCACTATGTCAGCCAAGCACTATGTCATCCAAGCACTATGTCAACCAAGCACTATGTCAACCAAGCACTACGTCAACCAAGCACTATGTCAACCAAGCACTATGTCAACCAAGCACTATGTCAACAAAGCACTACATCATCCAAGCACTATGTCAACCAAGCACTATGTCAACCAAGCACTACGTCAACCAAACACTAAGTCAACCAAGCACTATGTCAGCCAAGCACTATGTCAACCAAGCACTATGTCAACCAAGCTCTATGTCATCCAAGCACTATGTCATCCAAGCACTATGTCAACCAAGCACTACATCAACCAAGCACTATGTCAACCAAGCACTACGTCAACCGAGCACTATGTCAACCAAGCACTATGTCAACCAAGCACTACATCTTCCAAGCACTATTTCAACCAAGCACTATGTCAACCAAGCACTACGTCAACCAAACACTAAGTCAACCAAGCACTATGTCAGCCAAGCACTATGTCATCCAAGCACTATGTCAACCAAGCACTACATCAATCAAGCACTATGTCAACCAAGCACTACGTCAACCGAGCACTACGTCAACCAAGCACTATGTCAACCAAGCACTACATCATCCAAGCACTATGTCAACCAAGCACTATGTCAATCAAGCACTACGTCAACCAAACACTAAGTCAACCAAGCACTATGTCAGCCAAGCACTATGTCATCCAAGCACTATGTCAACCAAGCACTATGTCAACCAAGCACTACGTCAACCAAGCACTATGTCAACCAAGCACTATGTCATCCAAGCACTATGTCAACCAAGCACTACATCAACCAAGCACTATGTCAACCGAGCACTATGTCAACCAAGCACTACGTCAACCGAGCACTACGTCAACCAAGCACTATGTCAACCAAGCACTATGTCATCCAACCACTATGTCAACCAAGCCATATGTCAACCAAGCACTATGTCAACCAAGCACTACGTCAACCAAGCACTATGTCAACCAAGCACTACGTCAACCAAGCACTACGTCAACCAAGCACTATGTCAACCAATCACTATGTCAACCAAGCACTATGTCATCCAAGCACTATGTCAACCAAGCACTATGTCAACCAAGCACTATGTCAACCAAGCACTATGTCAACCAAGCACTACGTCAACCAAGCACTATGTCAACCAAGCACTATGTCAACCAAGCACTATGTCAACCAAGCACTACATCAACCAAGCACTATGTCAACCAAGCATTACGTCAACCAAGCACTATGTTAGCGTTATTAAAGCAGTGTGCTACATTCTGTCTTGTGTGACGTAATAACAAGTCCGTGACAATGACAGTGTAACAAGGTACAAGGGATAAGGATAATGACAGGGTGATGTACGTAAGCACATCACAGAAACCCCTGACCTCTGCTCTGTATGCATACACACGTACATGCAATGTCACATGGCTGACACACCTTCTGACACAGAGACACACAAATCCTCTGCCAAATGCAAAGATACACACACAAACCTCCTACAACACACATAAACACACACACACATGAACTGTCTACACAGACACACACGCAGACACACGCAGACACAGGCAGACACACACACACACACGCACATACACGCACACACACACACACACACACACACACACACACACACACACACACACACACACACACACACACACACACACCCTGTCCTGTGGGACTGGCAGATGGAAAGGGGCAGAGGAACAGAACAGGGACAGAGGCTTGTGGAATTGGGCCTGTCCTTCCTTTGTGCAGTGGGTACGCTGTAAGTCTATCCTCTACTAATTGCCAGAGCGGTTCACATACAAAGTCTGCCTGTGAAACCCTATTCTGCCGGGTGTCGTTCGGTGAGTAAAGTTTACAATGTGTAACAATGTTCCTCTGATAGAAAGAGAGAGGGAGAAAAGACAGATGGATAAGGGGATGGAGAGAAAAGGTCGGAGATGTACGCATAACGGAGAAGTGGAGATGCATAAGGGAGAGATAGAATCGAGGTACAAACATGAAGAGACATCATATTTTGCATTGATACCGTTATGAGTGAGAATCAACTGTCAACTACAGTATATACAGATCTAGGATATTAATTTGATCCCCCTGTTGCAGAAGAACTTGTAGTGTATTTAAGGTTTAAAAAGGCTTCTGAAGTTCGTAATTTCCACTTAGAAATGTCATACTTGATTTTGAAATATATTAACCCCTACAAAATGTACATTAATAATAATCCACGTAATATTTCCCATGTCCTGTTGCTGCAGGATTATTTTCCTGCTGTGGCAAACTGTCTCAAATTAAGATCCTACATCTGTAGCGTGGGTTGCCAGATAATGTAATGCAGAGCCCCCTCTCCCCTCAGCTCTAGTTTCTCTCCCATTCAAACCTGTTTCTCATTAAGGATTAAACTGAAGTTAGTCCTCTGTTCCCATAATTAAGACATTCCTTACATCCAACTCCTCTGATTTTTTAAAATTCCCCTAGCTCTCTCGCTCTCCCACACTTTCTTCCAAAGGTGAATATCACATACAGGATATAGACTTGAGGCTTTCTGTGTGTTCGTGTAGCTGTGTTAAATGTTTTTATGAGTGAGTGTGTGTATAAATGTTTTTATGAGTTTATGTGTGTGTGTGTGTGTGTGTGTGTGTGTGTGTGTGTGTGTGTGTGTGTGTGTGTGTGTGTGTGTGTGTGTGTGTGTGTGTGTGTGTGTGTGTGTGTGTGTGTGTGTGTGTGTGTGTGTGTGTGTGTGTGTGTGTGTGTGTGTGTGTGCTTCAGTGGTGGCTCCTCGGAGGAGAAAGGGGAGGACTCTGTGAATTTCATAAAAATGAAAATAGTGAAACATTAAGAAAGTTATCATTTTTAGATAAAACTATACTAAATATATTGCATTGAGGGTCTGCGGTAGCCTTCTCACCCCCTTCCATAGACTTATGACTACTACTTATGACTACTAATTATGACTACTTCCGGAGGACGTCATCCAACCTATCAGAGCTCTTGCAGCATGAACTGACATGTTGTCCATCCAAACAAAGGATCAGAGAAAGATCACATAAGGTACAGTTAGCTATAGCACTGCAGTGCATAAAATGTGAACAGTAGTTGACTCAAAGAGAGAGAAAGACAACAAACTAATTTATTCAAAAATAAAGGAGAAAGAGAAAGAGAGGGAGAGAAATGTTGATGTATTTCATTGTACACATAGCGGAACTATATTAATGTAGCTAGCTGGCTAAGGCTATCCAACACTTTCAATTCAAGGTAAGCCACCGGCGTAATTGCTAAACTGATTGCTGTACACTACTGCATGATTGTTCACATGGATTGGATTGATAGTAGCTATGTTGACTATGACAATAGCTAATATGGTGACAACTTTGTATGCTGTGTGCCGTGATTATGGTATGAAGGTTTGACTTGGAGAGGTTTTGTCCACAAGGGACTGGAAAATGTGAGAAGAGGAGAGCACGTAGATGTGATGATGCTGTTTGTATGGTTGCTATGAAAGTGAACTGTGCGATCAGGGGTGTATTAATTCCGCCAATTCTGTTGCAAAACGTTTCTTAAACAGAAGCAAACGCAACAAAACGGGGATGGACCTACCTGAATTTGTCCAATAGAAACTCTTATTTTAGTTGCAAAACATTTTGAAAACCATTTGGACTAATGACTACACCCTAGATCAGCTAAAGTGTGCAATATTGAATGTGTCACTGTCTGTCACCTTGATTACTCCAATTTGTCTCTTGACCTGTGCACCTACGTTAAACTTTAATTTGTAGACTAGGATGTAGCAACCTCATGATGGGTATAGGACAAATTTCATTATCATGCAGTAGCCTACATCTATCACACTGAACTTTTTTAAAACCTTTATTTAACTAGACAAGTCAGTTAAGAACAAATTCTTATTTTCAATGCCCCTGAACTGCCTGTTCAGCGGCAGAATGAGAGATTTGTACCTTGTCAGCTCAGGGATTTGAACTTGCAACCTTCCAGTTACTAGTCCGACACTCTAACCACTAGGCTAACCTGCCGCCCTGGAACTGGATGAATGGAATAGGAATGACAGACAGACATTCAATATTCTGTAATAGAAATAAGGCCATGCTCATTAAAAAGAAGAAATCGTCCTCCCTAATGTTAAATGGCACCGACCACCACTAGTGTGTTAGTGTGTAGGCTATGTCTGGTCTGCTTTGGAACCCCATCACACAGCCTCTCTGACCCTCCCTTTCCTGTGAAATTCAATTTCAGGCTTGAGTGATTATTCCTCAGATATGTCTGCATTATGGTTAGATGTCTGTGTAGCAGAGCTCACTTACTGCTGGGGGGCGAGGTGAGATGCTCCCCCCTCTCTCCTCCCTACCTCCACCCAGACAGAGCCAGTCACACGTTCATCATGAGATAGTATCCCCCCATCCCCTCAGTGAGCCGACCCTTTACCTCCGTGCCACAGAGGCAGGGTAGTACCGTGGCCGGTGAGGGTGACTGGGGCGTTTCCAGGAGTCGCAGGCTAATTGGGTCAGATTGCGGTGAGTGGAGCATTACGCCTGAAATTGGAAACACATGTGGCCGCTCTTCGTACCCAAGTCTGAAAAAGAGGAGGAACGGGGGATGGTGAAGTTCATGAAGAGAGAGTTTAGATGTAGTAAGAGAGTGAGAGTTGAAGAGAGAATGTGAATGAATGAGAAAGGGGTAATAGTGAGATGTGAGGAGATAAAGTGGACAAAGTGAGAGAGGAGAGAGACATGGTATGAAGGGAGAGAAACATGGAAAGAGAGAGGCAGAGAGACATTACAATATAGTGGGCGGGTTAGAGAGAGTAGGGGGAGAAGGAATGAGAGTTAATGAAAGATTGACACAGCCTGGGGGAAAGGGTGAGTTCAATAATTGAAGTTAAGTCTGATGCGCCTGCCTTCATGCCCCTGGTCTCTGGTGGGGGGCAATCAGACTGTATAACCTCCACCCTGACAGCTCGGCTATTTGCAATAATTGCCACAATTACACTGATATTTGGCTGAGGTAAAATTGACGGGATATTCATTGCTATAGTAATAAATCCATGTTTGAGGACATTTTGTGTGAGGAAGAGAAAGATAGACTGTTGAATCTGAAACATTAGGGTTTATTTGGAATTAGATAGACACAGTCTAGGAGTGTGGGAACGTGTATCAGATGATGTTGGTGCATTTCCAGTTTAAAATGTTTCTGTGTTTTTTTGAGGTTATTAGATTGGTGCAAATTGCAATAACATGATTGTATTGTTATGTTTGTTTGTTAGTTATTGATGCCAATTAGCTACATGTACACGAGATGAATGAAAGACCAATGGATCACGAGAGTCATTTATTTATTTATGACATTTCATGTGTCTGTGTGTGCATTTTAAAATGTGGCATGTATTTATGCAGCACGGTCTCTACATCTATTAGCAGAGAATGTTTGGATAATGTGATATGTGTTTCATGTGACAGAACAATGCTCCAGGTGAAAGGGTGTACTGATGTGGTTCTGAGAGAGAGAGAGAGAGAGAGAGAGAGAGAGAGAGAGAGAGAGAGAGAGAGAGAGAGAGAGAGAGAGAGAGAGAGAGAGAGAGAGAGAGAGAGAGAGAGAGAGAGAGAGAGAGAGAGTGAAATAACTTTTGTCCCTACATTTGTGTGTTGACCATACTCTCACTGTCTTTGTTTGACTGTCATCTCTGTCAATACCTTGCTAACTCTCTCTCACTCTCCCTCTCTCACTGATGTAACCTCGGGCAGAAATATCTAAGTGTGCACAGAACAAGTTCAGACAAAAAAGCAGAGAGAGAATGGTGGGAGGGTTCCAAGGACTGCCAATGACTGCCACTTTTAGGGAGGAATGCCATGAGGGAGACACCGGCGAAGAACAGCAAAGAGGGTGAGGATATGAAGAGGTAATAACATCCACATCTTATTTCAGGGCTGCTCCTGTATGTGTGAGAGAGACTGAGTGTATTTGATGGAGTGTGTGCGGCTGTGCACATGTGTGTGTTGGGGGGAAAACAGTAGCAGTCAGTCACAGAGTGCTATCTATCAACATCCCTTTAGGTCTGACTGTATTGACAGTGGTAAGTACCCCCATCTTTGAGTGAGTTCTGCATTTTAGCTAGTTCCACTATACACAACTGACCCGTTTAGCAGTTGGAGTTTGAAAAGTTCTTTTCATTCTCCCCCTCTTTCTCTGTCTCCCTTTCTGTCCCCATCTCTCCCATCCCAAAAGTCTTTCATGAGCAGTCTCACAGGGGCAGGGTTGTAACACAAGCCTCCTCTCTTTTGTCTCCATTCTTTTCCTTATCCTTTCATCTTTTTAAACATTCATGGAAAAAAAAGGTTTTAGTGAGATGGAAACCACTACCTTGGTAAAGAAAGAAAGAGTGTCTGAGAGACACAGACACAGGGAAAAGGTAAAGCCTTCCTCTGCTCATCTACCAATTTATGGTTTCCTTTTTAACAACAAACTTCAAGGTGGACAGACTCAGTGGACGCGCTGTTCTCCAAGGTTAAAAGAACATAGGCTACATACTCAGCTGGCGCGAAGACCCATCTAGATGAACTGTCTGTCATAACTCCACTGTCTTCACAGTAGCCTAGGTCTCAGCTCTCAGCCATGGTTTCATCTTCACCAGTTTGTTGTCGAGTCGGCCAAACCTCAAACGTTGGCCTAAAGACCTACACAGTAGCCTAGTATACTAGACATGTGGTCTGGTATATGTCAGCTATCTTCAAACAATCAGAAGATAGCTGTCCAAAGTCATCCAAACACCTCAAATTCTGATTAGGTACACGATTTACAGGTAGGTTATGTGTTATATGCACTAGTTAACCTGACTTATATTCATCAGCACCCAACATGTCCCACCTCATCCAATTACTTCAAATTGTGATTAGGTACAGTACTTATGGGTCGTGTTATGATGTGTTATATGTATTAGACAGTAGGCCAGTAGGCCTAGACAGTAGGCCTAGACAGTAGGCCTAGACAGTAGGCCTAGACAAGTAGGCCTAGACAGTAGGCCTAGACAGTAGGTCTAGACAGTAGGCGAGTTATGAACCTTAACCCAGTTTAGCCTCATGATTTCCGAGGGAAAGGAAGGCTGAGGTAAAGGTAAATCATTTCTTAAATTATTATATTAAATCTATAATACTGTTTTTCTTTATCCCTAATAACCAGCAGTTAGGCTGTTTGGGGCTATACATTTTGTATTGAGAAAACTTGGCATTCGATATCCCTCTCACAGATGTTCCTCGTCCTGTTGTTTCTTCTGTGCTTTCTTTCCCCCTCTGTCCTTTACCCCTTTCAAAAAACTCGCTCGCCCCGTCTTGTCCTCCCTCTCCTCCGCTCCAAAAGCAACCAGAAGCTACTCGCGTTTAGACTACAGGCGGAGTTTTTGAGAACTGGGAAGAATTTGACAAACTTTGTTGATCCCAACGTAGCCTAAACGGACCGCAGCCAGTCGTTATAGGGACATCGATTAGGTTACTGTGTATGTCGACTTCAATTTAAATAAATTACAGTTCCTCTTTTCATGGAATATGAAGAACAACGTCAGGAGGATGAGATCTTGACCGAATCATGCATAGATCTTTCTTTCTTTTTTATCAAACATCACGTTGTCTGTCTTGTTTAAAGCGCGGTTAGGACGGAGCGGTTTTTGCATATTTATTTTTTCTTCCCGTCGTTTTTTAAAATGATTGTTGTTTAATTCAAACGGACATGGCTAACTGACAGAATAAACATTTTTTTGTGACGTGGGAAGTAAATTTGAATTGAATATGAAAACGTAACTTTTCCATTTAAACCAATATTGAGTTTTACCACTTCGCCAACTCTCTCGGACCATTAGTCTATAACCAATGTGGTGTCAACTGGAAGGACGCGTGGTCCGGATCTCACCTAAACGGTACACATTTACTTGTCGTGTCCATTTTACAAACTGCTGTTCATGTATATGTTAATTTGTTTGCATATGTATTAACACGAGCTGTGGACACTTTCGGTTAATACATCTACAGTTGGGTTTGCCACAGCGCATTTATTGGATAGCCTCATTTAAATCTCCTTCACTGCTTTTTTTTTCTTTCACAAGTATTCAGATATGATAACAGGCTACGGATATAACATAATCCTAATCTGCAGGTGTATGCTCGAGATCACAGAAATTGACAGGTCATCAGGCCAATTGATCCATAATCTACTGAAATCTTGCCTATAGTCTACTTTGTGGCAATTTTCGAGATTTAGGTTGTTGCTTACCTGGTGTTAAAAGTAATCAATGGCATTAAGTACATGATGTCCCTGAAATATTAGACTACTATGACTATGTCACTATACCAGTAGCAGAATGCATTAAAGCCACAATCCTGAGTATGTGTTTCAGCCAAACATCAGACCCTTGGTTTGCTAGGAAGCTGAGAGATGGGGTTTAGGAAATGTAACCACTCTCGTATTCATAGTGGGGCTTTGAATGCAAGTACTGACAATCTATTGCATGCATGATAGTTTAATACATTTTGCAGCAATACATTGTTTGTTTACTGAAGTAAATAAGGCCTACAACCCTATATTTTGTGTTGTGATGCAGTAAGAAGACAGTTATATTAAAGTCATGAGGAATAATACATTATATACAAGAATCAATGGTTATATCATTAATTGAAATAAAAATAACCAAAGAACAGCAGAATTTGCCGTGCAAACGTGGCCCTTTGCGTGTAAATAATACAATGTGCACCACCTTCAGTTGGTTAAATGCTGAAGGAAAACGTTGTGGGTTTTTCAACGCCGATTAGGTAAGAACATGGTACCATATGGAATGTTTCCTTCACGGAGCCTCCCTTCTGGTAGACAGCTTAATTCACACTGCACTGCTGCTCTCCTTTCTTCCTATGGTCAGATTGACTGGCATTTATCCTTTGGGTCAGTGCCTGATTAGATTTGACAGGTCCTTGCATATTCATGTTTATGTTGTGTGTGTGTGTGCTTTTTTCCGTGTGGGGTGTGTGTGTCCTAACAAAAAATGTATCAACCCCCACAAAAAAATGTCCATTATTTATAATCCACCTAATAATTCACATTTTGTGTTTCTACAGGTTTATTTTCCTGCTACAGCAAACTGGCTCAAATTAAGATTCTCTGTGTGTGTGTGTGTGTGTGTGTGTGAGTGCGTGCGTGCGTGCGTGCGTGCGTGCGTGCGTGCGTGCGTGTGTGTGTGTGTGTGTGTGTGTGTGTGTGTGTGTGTGTGTGTGTGTGTGTGTGTGTGTGTGTGTGTGTGTGTGTGTGCGTGCGTGCGTGCGCTTGCATGCGTGGTGCGTGTGTGTGTGTGTGTGTATATATGTGTGTAAATGTGAACCAAAAAAGCTGTGCACAGAGCCAAGGCCAGAGAGAGCCCAGGGTAGATTATTTTCTTGCTATAGCAAACTGGCTCAAATTAAGATTCTCTGTGTGTGTGTGTGTGTGTGTGTGTGAGTGCGTGCGTGCGTGCGTGCGTGCGTGCGTGCGTGTGTGTGTGTGTGTGTGTGTGTGTGTGTGTGTGTGTGTGTGTGTGTGTGTGTGTGTGTGTGTGTGTGTGTGTGTGTGTGTGTGTGTGTGTGTGTGTGTGTGTGTGTGTGTGTGTGTGTGTGTGTGTGTGTATGTGTGTGTGTGTGTATGTGTGTGTGTGTGTGCGTGCGTGCGTGCGCTTGCATGCGTGGTGCGTGTGTGTGTGTGTGTGTATATATGTGTGTAAATGTGAACCAAAAAAGCTGTGCACAGAGCCAAGGCCAGAGAGAGCCCAGGGTAGATTATTTTCCTGCTATAGCAAACTGGCTCGAATTAAGATTATGTGTGTGTGTGTGTGTGTGTATGTGTGTGTGTGTGTGTGTGTGTGTGTGTGTGTGTGTGTGTGTGTGTGTGTGTGTGTGTGTGTGTGTGTGTGTGTGTGTGTGTGTGTGTGTGTGTGTGTGTGTGTGTGTGTGTGTGTGTGTGTGTGTGTGTGTGTGTGTGTGTGTGTGTAAATGTGAACTGAAAAAGCTGTACACAGAGCCAAGGCCAGAGAGAGCCCAGTTAGACTAAAGCGTGGAATGACACAATCATAGAATCCTAATTAATTGGCTGTTTGCACAGAAGGACCGCTAACCACTGTTACGTGCTCAAAACTCAGGAGCACAAGGCTTTTACTCCGTCTCAGGCCATACAGAGACAGAGAAAAACAAAGACAAACAACCTGCTGTAGTGTTTCCTCTGCTCTAGGCACAGCATGTGTCACAGGCGTGAAGTTGACCTCTTTTCACAGTTAGGCTATGAAGAAGTCTACACATTGCACTGACTAATCTGGTCTATGGACGGATGATTTCAGTACACACACATGTCCATAAGGTTACGTGTTGACTCCAAAGAGATATGATTATCCCGGCTGGTCTGGGCCTTGACATAATGAATCATCTCAGACGGACAAATGGACATCCGGCCCATTACCCACACATGGATTAGTTGTTAACAGGATAATTGCACAGTAGCCACTGCCAGGTGTGGAGCCAGCTTAATGGAATTCTCTCTCTTCTCACTGTTTCCTAACAGAGCCTCCCAGACTAATTCTAGCTTCCCAGTCTCATTCCTCTCCATCCTTTCTCTCACTCCTCCTTCTCTGTCATTTCAGACCCACAATATACTTCTCAGGTAACCATCTAAAAGATCATTCAAACCAACAACCTTAAGGCACCTATCCCGAATCACCAGGTTCATTTGTGAGATTTAGGCCTAGCTGTAAGTTGTATGTGTGACTTTGTTGTAGCAGTGTTACTTTGTGTCTGTTTATTTGAAGATAATTAAAAAAATAGTATGTTTTTTGAACTGTTGGGCAGTTTGGTTTTCTGTAGGAACTTGGGGGAGTGTTTTGGTTTGGGGTTAGAAGGTTTGTTTTGATAATGTTTGGAGGTTTTGTAAATTAGTTGGGAAAGTCTTGTGTTTTCTTATAGTTTTGAATCTGTGGTTTTGGGATGTTTTTTCTATAGACCGAGGGTGTTCGTTTCGGGGCTTGGGTTGTCTATTCATTTGTGAGATTGTTTGAGATTTGCTGTGTTTGGGTCTCATCCAGACAGCTGAGGAGTGAGGAGGTCCTTGTCTGGCCATGCAGGGAGTGTAAATGGCGCGTGTCATTGTAGCAAATGGAGCATGATGATGAAAAGCTGTGCCACAGAGTACACTGATATGGTCTCCAGCGTGTGTGTCTGCCTGCCTGTCTGGTGTGTGTTCTCAGAAAACCTTACAACCAGCTCTTCCACTAAACACACACACAGCATTAAAAGGTTGTTTTTATATACATGATCCCTATGTATAAAAATACATGGGGATCATAATGCCACTGATTGAATAATTGACTGTTGTTCACCTCTCTCTGTCTCTGTCTCTGTCTCTGTCTCTGTCTCTGTCTCTGTCTCTCTGTCTGTGTTGTCTGTTGCCACATGTCTGTTGTCTGTTGCCACATGGCACAGTGCATGTTCATCTATAATTGACGGTGCTCTTCTGCAGCTCACCATCTGTCTGGGCTGGAACTAACCAGAACCCAGAATGGCACTTCAGGACACTTTATTTGCATACAGCACACAGCACACCTGTGTTTACGAACTTATGGATGGCCCTGTGCCAATAAGAGCAAACAGGTAAAGAGTCCCTTGATGTGATTTTTGTATCACCAGGGAACGAGGTCCACAGCATGCAAGCATAAATGCATGGCTGATGTGTCATCTAATGTCCCTGGTTCTTTTACTAATCACTACTGCATTGTGTCCCAGGTGTGGCCAGGTGTAGTGAATTTCCTGTAATTTCTCTTTCTCTCACTGTATCTTTCTTTCTCCCTCTCTGTCTAACTCTCTCAACCTCCTACCCCCCCCCTCCCTATCTATCCCCTCCCCCCTTCTCAGTCTCCCCCCTTCCCCTTTCTCAGTCTGCTGTCTGTTCTGGGGACACCTGAAGATAGCAGTAAACCCACATCACAGACATTCTGAGCATTCTACCTTTTTAAACTCTTTCTAAATGTCCTCCTCCCATTTTTCACACAACAACAGATAAATAGAAGTGACACATGACTCAGTCTTGGAAGTGGGTTCGTCTTTTTCTGGGTGGAGGCCATATACTCTCCCAGAGGAATCCTCATAATCATGGTTGACTAGTCCTACATGATGTGTGACACCATCATGATATGCCACATATGTAGCAGGCCTCTTCAGACAAAACGCGAACCAGAGGAAGGCATGTGTTGTTGCTGTACTGATCAGTGTTTCCCTTATATTCCTTTAACAGTGGCGCATAGCCGCTGCTAAATTGTTGGCGCCAAGTTCAGAGTGACAAGTTCAGAGCGACAAGTTATAACAAGTTACATATCTTCCTCAGATTCTCATCAGATATTCCAAGAAACCTCCCAGGTAACTAGCTAGCTAGTTTGTAATCCTGGAAGTGCAGCCAACCATAGGGGCAGGGGCAGCGCCATTGAGGACTTTTACCATTTTGAAGTAGTCAACTGGGTGGGACTTCCTATGGGTTAAGGAAGGATCACATAATTCCATCCAGGATATCAGGAGGGGGGGGGGGGGGGGATCAGCCATAACTGCAGGTGACAGTAAATCACCAACCTTGGCTTTATACCTTTTCAAACAACACACTCCAGGTGTCAGTATGCACTTTTTCAGTTTGTTTACCAACTCAGAAGTAGAATAAGAAAATGAACTATTTCAAAATGGAGATGGCCTCAATGGTGCTGCCCATGCTCTTACAGACGCCATAATGGGACATATAGATGTAGGATCTTAATTTGATCGCCCTGCAGGACATTTTAAAACATGTTTTGTATTTGAGGTTTAAAAGGGCTGCTGAAGTTTGTAATTTCCACTTTGAAATTTCAGACTTATTTTTCGTAACGGGAAATTCATCAATCCCTACACAAATGTCCATTAATTATAATCCACATATTAATTAAAATGTCCTGTTGCTGCAGGATAATTATAATCAACATAATAATTTACATTTCCTGTTGCTGCAGGATTATTTTCCTGCTGTAGCAAACTGGCTCAAATTAAGATCCTACATGTGTAGATGTATGTAATAATTATGATACAGTAACTTTACACTAGCTAAATTCTTTTTAGGGTTCATATATAATTGGTCGGTGATGTCATTGAGGTCATGAGATAAAAGGAAACTGTCCTCGATTTTCAGAAGAGTTCTAAAGGAAGAGAACATAATTACATTTTGGAGTAGAATGTCCTTTCAAAATATCCTTAATGTTACACTTTTACATGAAACTACATGAAAGTTGACATACTAATATGACATTGAAGTTCAGTCAATAGATTATTATTGTACTACCATATTATCTTGAAAACGTATCTAGTTGAATATGATGGTCTGCTTTGCCCTCTGGTGGCAGGTGTGAGTGAGAGGACAGAGGATCGGGGAATTGGTTAAAATCACATTTTATTGGTCAGATACACGTGTTCAGCAGATGATACTGCGGGTGTAGCGAAATGCTTGTGTATTTAGCTCCAACAGTGCAATAATATCTAACAAGTCATATCTAACCATTTCACAACAATACAAACAATACACACAAATCCAAAGTAAAGGAATGGAATTAAGAATATATAAATATTTGGACAAGCAATGTCAGAGCGGCATAGACTAAGATACAGCAGAGTAGAATAGAATACAATATATACATATGAGATGAGTAATGTAATATGTAAGCATTATTAAAGTGACCAGTGTTCCCTTATTAAAGTGACCAGTGTTCCCTTATTAAAGTGGCCAGGGATTTCATGTATATGTATATAGGGCAACAGCCTCTAAGGTGCTACTGATGGTTACAGTATTTAACAGTCTGATGGCCTTGAGATAGAAGATGTTTTTCAGTCTCTCGGTCCCAGCTTTGATGCACCTGTACTGAGCTCGCCTTCTGGATGATAGCAGGGTGAACAGGCAGTGGCTCGGGTGGTTGTTGTCTTTGATTATCATTTTTGGCCTTCCTGTGACATCTGGTGCTGTAGGGCAGGTAGTTTGCCCCTGGTGATGCGTTGGACAGACCGTACCACCCTCTGAAGAGCTCTGCGGTTGTGTGTGGTGCAGTTGCCGTACCAGGTGGTGATACAGCCCGACAGGATGCATCTGTAAAGGTTTGGCGCTGTTGTGCCTTCTTCACTACAATGTCTGTCTGGGTGGACCATTTCAGGTTGTCAGTGACGTGTACGCCGAGGAACTTGAAGCTTTCCACCTTCTCCACTGCGGTCCGATCAATGTGGATAGGGGGGTGCTCCCGCTGCTGTTTCCTAAAGTCCACAATCAGCTTTGTTTTGTTGACATTACGTGAGAGGTTATTTTCCTGGCACCACTCTCCCAGGGTGCTCACCTCCTCCCTTTAGGCTGTCTCATCATCCCTTTAGGCTGTCTAATCAGTCTTACTAATGTTGTGTCGTCTGCAAACTTGATGATTGAGTTGGAGGCGTGCGTGGCCACGCAGTCATGTGTGAACATGGATTATAGGAGGGGGGCTGAGCACACACTCTTGTGGGGCCCCTGTGTTGAGGATCAGCGAAGTGGAGGTGTTGTTTCCTACCTTCAAACCTGGGGGCCCCAAGCTTAATGATGAGCTTGGAGGGTACTATGATGTTGGATACTGAGCTATAGTCAATGAAAAGCATTCTTACGTAGGTATTCCTCGTGTCCAGATGGGATAGGGCAGTGCGATGGCGATTGCATCGTCTGTGGATCTATTGGGGCGGTAAGCAAATTTAAGTGGGTCTAGGGTGTCAGGTAAGGTAGAGGTGATATGATCCTTGACTAGTCTCTCAAAGGACTTCATGATGACAGAAGTGAGTGCTACGGGGGCGATAGTCATTTAGTTTAGTTACCTTTGCTTTCTTGGGTACAGGAACAATGGTGGACATCTTGAATATGAATATGTCCGTAAACACTCCAGCCAGCTGGTCTGCACATGCTCTGAGGACGCGGCTTGGGATGCGGTCTGGGCCGGCAGCCTTGCAAGGGTTAACACGCTTAAAAGTCTTACTCAAGTTGGCCACGGAGGAGAGCCCACAGTCCTTGGTAGCAGGCCACGTCGGTGGCACTGTGTTATCCTCAAAGCGTGCGAAGAAGGTGTTTAGCTTCTCTGGAAGTACTAGGGAAGCGGTTAAAGGTTTATCTGGTATCACTCATCATTCATCATTGTGTTGAAAGGAGGTTGTGATGTAAACTTTCAGAGAATTGGCCAAGAGCCAGGATTTTCTGGAGCCTTTGAGAAGAAAAACTGTTCTTCAAGTATTTCTAGTTTCACTTTTAAAATTTTCTAAGTTCAGCATCTGTCACAACAACAATTAAGTGATTAGTTCAGTTATTACTGTGAAATTCCTTATTTTCTGCCACAAGGCAAAACATTTATTGGATCAAAGCTTGCGTATTTACTCGTATGCACATGTATGTTTTTGCAAACTGATACGCACCAAACCAAATCTGTTTATAGAATTGACCACTTCGCACTCAACCATAGATTGTGCACAGAGGACCAACTGCAACTAAAAACATTTGATGTTTTACGCCCTTAAAAGTTGAAAAAAGCCTTTCGAAACCCTAAGGCCTCATTATGACTGCTTGAGTTATAATTAATTTCCTTTGGCTGTGAGATTAAGGACCCACAGTCGAAACACATAGCAGGATTATAGAGGCTCCATTTGAAGGCCAACAACCGGGCAGCCAATCGGGCAGCCAATCGGGCAGGCAACCGGGCAGCCAACCGGGCAGCCAATCGGGCAGTCAATCGGGCAGGCAACCGGGCAGCCAATCGGGCAGCCAATCGGGCAGCCAACCGGGCAGCCAACCGGGCAGCCAATCGGGCAGCCATTCGGGCAGCCAATCGGGCAGCCAACCGGGCAGGCAGGGGATCTGTTCTGCTGCATGTCCATTGTCCCACAGTCTCCTCACATGGATAAACTGAGCTTTCTGCAGTTTTCCCCATTTTCCATGAATTCTGCTAAGATTATAAAGCTACTTCTAGAGTTAACAGTTAAGCTACAGGTTAGCACCAGTAAAAAGGCCTGTTTTACCTTTTCATTGGAGTTCCACATTTACTGTATTGAATACTGTTTTAACCCCATTTCTCTTCTCTCCTCTTTCTCTCTCACCCCATACCCGTCTTTCTCTCCTCTCTCTCTCTCTCTCTCTCTCTCTCTCTCTCTCTCTCTCTCTCTCTCTCTCTCTCTCTCTCTCTCTCTCTCTCTCTCTCTCTCTCTCTCTCTCTCTCTCTCTCACCCCATACCTGTCTCTCCTCTCTCTCTCACCCCATACCCGTCTCTCTCTCCTCTCTCTCTCTCTCTCTCTCTCTCCCCATACCCGTCTCTCTCTCCTCCCTCTCTCTCTCTCTCACCCCATACCCGTCTCTCCTCTCTCTCTCACCCCATACCCGTCCCTCTCTCCTCTCTCTCTCTCTCTCTCTCCCCCATACCCGTCTCTCCTCTCTCTCTCACCCCATACCAGTCTCTCTCTCCTCTCTCTCTCTCTCTCTCTCCCCATACCCGTCTCTCCTCTCTCTCTCACCCCATACCCGTCTCTCCTCTCTCTCTCTCTCTCTCTCTCTCTCTCTCTCTCTCTCTCTCTCTCTCTCTCTCTCTCTCTCTCTCTCTCTCTCTCTCTCCCCATACCCGTCTCTCCTCTCTCTCTCACCCCATACCCGTCTCTCTCTCCTCTCTCTCTCATCCCATACCCGTCTCTCCTCTCTCTCTCTCTCTCTCTCTCTCTCCCCTCTCCCCATACCCGTCTCTCCTCTCTCTCTCTCTCTCTCTCTCTCTCTCTCTCTCTCTCTCTCTCTCTCTCTCTCTCTCTCTCTCTCTCTCTCCCCCCATACCCGTCTCTCCTCTCTCTCTCACCCCATACCCGTCTCTCTCTCCTCTCTCTCTCATCCCATACCCGTCTCTCCTCTCTCTCTCTCTCTCTCTCACCCCATACCCGTCTCTCTCTCCTCTCTCTCTCATCCCATACCCGTCTCTCCTCTCTCTCTCTCTCTCCCGTCTCTCCTCCCCTCTCTACCCGTCTCTCTCTCTCTCTCTCTCTCTCTCTCTCTCTCTCTCTCTCTCTCTCTCTCTCTCTCTCTCTCTCTCTCTCTCTCTCTCTCTCTCTCTCTCTCACCCCATACCCGTCTCTCTCTCCTCTCTCTCTCTCTCTCTCTCTCTCTCTCTCTCTCTCTCTCTCTCTCCCCCATACCCATCTCTCCTCTCTCTCTCTCACCCCATACCCGTCTCTCCTCTCTCTCTCTCTCTCTCTCTCTCTCTCTCTCTCTCTCTCTCTCTCTCTCTCTCTCTCTCTCTCTCTCTCTCTCTCTCTCTCTCTCTCTCTCTCTCTCTCTCTCCCCTACCTCTCTCTCTCCTCTCTCTCTCTCCCCATATACCCGTCTCTCCTCTCTCTCTCCCCCATACCCGTCTCTCCTCTCTCTCTCTCTCTCTCCCGTCTCTCTCTCTCTCTCTCTCTCTCTCTCTCTCTCTCTCCCCCCCATACCCATCTCTCCTCTCTCTCTCTCACCCCATACCCATCTCTCCTCTTTCTCTCTCTCCCCATACCCGTCTCTCCTCTTTCTCTCTCTCCCCATACCCATCTCTCCTCTCTCTCTCTCACCCCATACCAATCTCTCCTCTTTCTCTCTCTCCCCATACCCGTCTCTCCTCTTTCTCTCTCTCCCCATACCAGTATCTCTCTCTCTCTCTCTCTCTCTCTCTCTCTCTCTCTCTCTCTCTCTCTCTCTCTCTCTCCTCCCCATACCCGTCTCTCCTCTTTCTCTCTCCTCCCATACCCGTCTCTCCTCTTTCTCTCTCTCCCCATACCCGTCTCTCCATCCTCAGTTGATACGTGTTGGGAGTGATGCACTGGCTTCCCCTGGTTGCCATGGTGATCGCCTCGGCCCTGCCCTTCCCTCACAGCCCTGTGACGAGTACTGTTGCTGCGATGACGGAGCCCGGCAGTAGCCTGGACAACCACACAGAGGACATCGATGACTCTTCCAGTCGCTCCCCCGGATCTTACTCCACACGTCCAGCTCCTCAGGCCTCTGTGGACTACAACTCCCACAGGAATGCTTCACTCAAGGACTACAATGTGACTGCTGATTCTGGAAGAGCAGACAGTACAAAACGCCTCAGCGTGACGGGTGTCAAGAAAGACTACAATAACCCCTCCATAATTAAAGAGGAGGTGAAAACTTTGAAAGGGAAGCGAAAACAACAAAGTTATCTGTCAAAAAGCAATTTTCATACAGAAAACATGAACAGCATTGGTTTAAATAAATATTCTAACACTGATGGAGGAAAACTCAGGAGCACCAATGGCAGCAGTCATCAGGACTACCCCTCCCAGGAGAACTATGTACTAGGGGACTATAAACCAGACAGCAGCAGAGCTGGTGATGACAGCAGCTTTAGAGACATGGCTCAGAAGGAAAACCATCATAATTCTCTAGACCCCAGGACCGATGAACAGGATCTCAGACCTCCCAACATGTATGTGGTGGAAACTTACAAACCTTCCACTAATGCTGGACACCAGAGTAAAACTGAGCCAGATCCCTCCAGTCAGAGGACCCCGCAGAGAGCAGAGGCTAGGACAGAGAGCAGTTATAACAGGGGAGAGGAGGGGAGGGAGGGTGGGCCTGGGGCAGGGGCTGGGAAAGGTCCGGATCTGTCAGAGGAAGGAATGGAATTAGGACTAGGGTTAGGGCAGGGTCAGGGGCTGGGAGGTGTAAAGGAGAAGCAAGAGCTGCTGTTTTTAGATGCACACCCGCGGGTCCTTTTCTCTTCCTCTCCTCCAGAGCACCCGCCCCTCCTCCTCATGCTGGAGTCAGGCATGTTGCCCATAGAAGGAGAGGACAAGGAGGAGGAGGAGGAAGTGTCGGACGCAGACGGACACATGGAGGGTCATGGGGACAGAGAGATGGACAGGAGTGTGCCGCTGAGCTGGGTGGACACTCTCAGGGGGGCCAGGGAGCCCCCTCTCCCCGCCCCCAGGCACAAGCGCTCGCACTTGTCCCACACCAGGCGGGGTGAGATGCCGGTGTGCGAGTCGGAGAGTGTGTGGGTAACGGACAAGACGACGGTCATCGACGATAGGGGTAAAACAGTCAACATCGTGCCAGAGATCAAGACAGTCAAGGGGGCGCTGAAGCAGTACTTCTATGAGACTCGCTGCCTCCAGGAGGGGCAGCAGAGGGGCGGTGGGCCGCAGCGGGAGGCAGGGGGGGCAGGGGCCTCGGCAGCAGGAACAGGGACAGGACCCGTAGGTGTGTCCGGAGCCAGCTGCCGGGGCGTGGACATCAGACAGTGGGTGAGTCAGTGTAAGGCCAAGGACACATATGTCCGAGCCCTCACTGTTGACAACAACGGTCTGCAGGGCTGGAGGTGGGTCCGCATCAACTCGTCCTGCGTGTGTGTCCTACTGTCCAGAGTAACCAGGAAAAACAGAGGAAGGGAGTGAGGTGCAGGAGATGGAGGAAGGGTGGAGAGGATAATGTGGAAGAAATGTTAACACAGATAATGCTTGGGACATTGGATGTAATGTCAGTGAGACAGTAGGTGTTACTTTATAGGCCAGGGTGCCTCTTATCCAGAGCGACTTACATTAGTGCATTCTTCGTATGATAGCTGCACTCTTACAAAAAAGGGTTCCAAAAGGGTTCTTCGGCTGTCCCCATTGGATAACACTTTTTAGTTCTAGGTAGAACCCTTTTTGAGGTTCTATGTAGAACCCTCTGTGGAAAGGGTTCTACCTGGAACCAAAATGGGTTCTTCAAAGGGTTCTCCAATGGGGACGGCCAAAGAACCCTTAGGTTCTAGATAGCACTTTCTTTAACGAGTGTAGGCGAGACAACCCCTCCACCCATCACGGGCTCAGTGAGAGTGACTACACAAAAACAATAAAACCTCAACAATACAACTTAGGGAAAACTATCATATCAAAATAGCGATTTTAGAAAAGTACTGTTTGTTTCATAATTGTCTTCATGTCATACATGTTATTGCTGAGTAATACTGTATGTAAGCATGAGTTTTAAATTAATATATTTCTTTATATATGTGTACAATATGTGATCAGTATGTTTTTATGTATGAAAGTATGTATATTTATAGAGAAAGGTACGTGGAATGATAGGTTTGTTGTTGTTACATGATTCCAGCCTCTGGCGTCTGGCCTCTGCTCTGAATGGGAGAGGAAGGGACTGGCAGCAGCTAGTCATTTAGCCTGATACTGCTCAACACTGCATACTGTGCACTGACCAATCCCAGTCCTCCTTTGTGAAGTCTCACAGAGAACATTATCACTGAGTGCTTTAATAGTAAGATAGAGAGGAGAATTGAGCCATGTATACTGTGAGCACAATGCTGGGTGTCATCATGATGCCCATACTGTTGTCATGAGAGCAACAGTCCATTTACAGTGTAGCCAGTCATATGTGATCAGAACATTTGAGTGACCAATAGAAACCCTGCAGCGGTGTGACAACCACAGAAGCATTTTTATCTCTATCTCTCCCTGTAGTTAGATCATTAGATGATTGAAGAATTCCATTCGCCTCAGTTTGCAGTTTGAACTCTGCACTCTATAATATATGCTGTACAACATATTTATACATCTGGATTTTTGTAATACATGTATGTATATTGTAAAGGCCTGTTTCTTATTCCATAAGTAAAAGATAAACTATTATAACTTATTTTATCATGATTTTTATGCATAATGGTCTTTCCCGGCAAGTGTCAATGGTGTGATCTATCGGTGTGTGTTGTCTCTCTTTCTGTCATATACACATACAGTATATACATGCTGAACATTCTTCTCACAAATACACAAACCACTGCCTCCTCCCCTCACACACTTTCCTGTTGTCTACATTCCTGCCAACCCCAGGTACACAAAGTGAGAACACATACATTGGGATGTGTTGTACCACGAGTCCACTTTATTTTGTCTTTTTATCACCAACATCTTCATTACTGTTTCATTTGCAGGTGTTATTTTCAATTTGTATTATCATCTTTGTCATTCATATTTTCTTTCCAATCATAACACAATTTTGTTTTCAAAATGTACACATACAGTAGCATATTTTATTGACCATTTTTAATGTTTCATATTTACTTTTCAAATTAGGTCAAATTAAATTAGTAAGAATTAAGTATTAAATGAACATGTACATACAATTATTCAATACATACATACATAACGAAAATGAATATAGTTATCATAAAAACATAAAAATAAAAATACACACATTTTACAAATTGTTCCCCAAGCTTTCATCCTCATAGGTTAGATTTCTACAGATATATGTGTATCATCTTCACCCCCCAAAGTTGACTTCATTGTCATCTTGATTGTTTGACATGCATCGTAACACAGAAGCTAAAGGTTTTTCTTGACTTCCATTAGTCTCTTTTTCTCTCTTCCTGGATCTGCTTATCATCCTTCCTCTCTTGGTTTCTGTAATGGCTGCGTGCAGTAAATTAATCGTCTCCATCCTCTTTTCTTCTGGTCACTTTGACTGTTTTATCTCACCTTCGTCACTTCTCCATCTTTCCCCTCGTCTTCCAGGGGCACCTGAGCTGATGATGAGAGCTGTAAAGTCCACCACATCTAGAAAGCCATTACCCTGGGCTTTGTACTAGACCTGCAGTATGTAACCTGGCTTCAACAACATGTCCCCCCACTCTAATTTAGCTGGCTTTAGTGGATACCTACAAATGACATCACAGCTGTATGGCCCCTCCATCCCATCTTATCCCCGCTGCTGTTGCCCCTCCATCCCATCTTATCCCCGCTGCTGTGGCCCCTCCATCCCATCGTATCCCTGCTGCTGTTGCCCCTCCATCCCATCGTATCCCCGCTGCTGTTGCCCCTCCATCCCATCATATCCCTGCTGCTGTTGCCCCTCCATCCCATCGTATCCCCGCTGCTGTTGCCCCTCCATCCCATCTTATCCCCGCTGCTGTTGCCCCTCCATCCCATCTTATCCCCGCTGCTGTTGCCCCTCCATCCCATCTTATCCCCGCTGCTGTGGCCCCTCCATCCCATCGTATCCCTGCTGCTGTTGCCCCTCCATCCCATCGTATCCCCGCTGCTGTTGCCCTCCATCCCATCTTATCTCCGCTGCTGTTGCCCCTACATCCCATCGTATCCCCGCTGCTGTTGCCCCTCCATCCCATCTTATCTCCGCTGCTGTTGCCCCTCCATCCCATCTTATCCCCGCTGCTGTTGCCCCTCCATCCCATCTTATCCCCGCTGCTGTTGCCCTCCATCCCATCTTATCCCCGCTGCTGTTGCCCTCCATCCCATCTTATCCCGCTGCTGTTGCCCCTCCATCCCATCGTATCCCCGCTGCTGTTGCCCTCCATCCCATCGTATCCCTGCTGCTGTTGCCCCTCCAACCCATCGTATCCCTGCTGCTGTTGCCCCTCCATCCCATCGTATCCCCGCTGCTGTTGCCCCTCCATCCCATCTTATCTCCGCTGCTGTTGCCCCTCCATCCCATCTTATCCCCGCTGCTGTTGCCCCTCCATCCCATCTTATCCCCGCTGCTGTTGCCCCTCCATCCCATCGTATCCCCGCTGCTGTTGCCCTCCATCCCATCTTATCCCCGCTGCTGTTGCCCTCCATCCCATCTTATCTCCGCTGCTGTTGCCCTCCATCCCATCTTATCCCCGCTGCTGTTGCCCTCCATCCCATCTTATCTCCGCTGCTGTTGCCCTCCATCCCATCTTATCTCCGCTGCTGTTGCCCCTCCATCCCATCTTATCTCCGCTGCTGTTGCCCTCCATCCCATCTTATCTCCGCTGCTGTTGCCCTCCATCCCATCTTATCTCCACTGCTGTTGCCCTCCATCCCATCTTATCTCCGCTGCTGTTGCCCTCCATCCCATCTTATCTCCGCTGCTGTTGCCCTCCATCCCATCTTATCTCCGCTGCTGTTGCCCTCCATCCCATCTTGTCTCCGCTGCTGTTGCCCTCCATCCCATCTTATCCCCGCTGCTGTTGCCCCTCCATCCCATCTTATCTCCGCTGCTGTTGCCCCTCCATCCCATCTTATCCCCGCTGCTGTTGCCCCTCCATCCCATCTTATCCCCGCTGCTGTTGCCCTCCATCCCATCTTATCTCCGCTGCTGTTGCCCTCCATCCAATCTTATCCCCGCTGATGTTGCCCTGCTGTTGCCCTCCATCCCATCGTATCCCCGCTGCTGTGGCCCCCCACCCTATCGTATCGTAGCTGCTGTGGCCGGCCTTTGATCTCCACAATAGATTCCATTCAAAAGAGATTACACTAGAGCCTCTCAGCTTTCACGGTGCCAATGGATAAACCATGAGTAGAGGAGCGGCTTGCTGCCGCTCTGATGTGGCTGGAGCCAAGATGGCGGCCTGAATGGGGACATGGTTTTACTGCAGCACTCTAACCAACTTAGGAGAACCCCTGACAGCTAGCAGATAGAGAGCCACAATGGGTGACATTGGATATCAGTCTCCTCCTCCTCAGCACACAACTCCACATCGCACAATCACATATTGAGACAGAACAAAGAGAGAGATAAAACAGTCGTCCTGCCTCATCCTACCCTCTATCCATGTACGTACAGTATTCTGTATATCCTGTCAATATTTCATACATTCTTCATGTTCTTTTCCCTTTGTTGTTTCTCCATCTCCGTCATTTCTTCTTTATCTCTGTTATTGCAGAATGGTCAGACCAATAGATTTATATTTAATAAATGTATATATTCATTGCTTCTCTGCTGCTTTCCCCTCCTGTGAATGAATGAGAGGAGGGCAGTCCAGTCGTGATCCAGTCACCATGGCCCTGAGGAGAAACACAGGATTACTCTCACGCACACCTCTGTCCTCCTGACTTCACTCAAACCAAATCCCCACCAACCAATGAACCAAGCCCACCGCTAAAGACCTCACCCACAAACAATGATATAACCAAAGCTCACAACACAGCACCACAACAAACAATGTAGCTTGAAAACAAGTCAAACCACTTCAATATGAACACATGCAAGCTATCTGGCATGCCTGAAGGTTTTATTGCAAATCTAACCATGAGAGAACTCGTAACTAGCTACTACATGTGTTGGTTGAGGGCTTCTCACCTCCGTGTCCTTCAGCAAGAGTATGTCCTGACTGAGGCTACCTCACCGCGAGGCCCAGAGTTCACTAAGCGAGAAGGAGAGAGAAACATCAAAATAACAACTAAATAGCATTGAACTTTTCCATGATGTACTATTATAAAGTTGTGGGAGGGGGAATTTGTGGTAACCTTGCCCTCTGAACCTGCTGTGTCCTGTAGCAGCGAGCCACTGGAGGTTTTGCATATGAATATCCAAGGTAATGCCATCAGTGTTGGAACAAGCCCAATAATGGACTGAAGGAGCCTAATGTTACTCCTTATAGTCCTAGGACCTTACATGTTCTGTTTATAGGCAAAATACTTCATCTAAACGTGATTCGACTCTCAATTGTGATAAGATTTTAGAAACACAACGCCCTCTACTTTCATGTCACATCAAAATAATTTCACAAAGGCAAAATATACACTTACTGTAGACTATTTTAACTGGTGTTAAAACAGTTGAGCCGACAGTATCTTTCAGTGACAACACGTTTGTGGCGTCTGTCTTCCTTTTACACACAGTTGTTCTGAGACGCCGAATGCTAATTAGCACAGGTAGTCTACTCAGTCTTCTCTGTCAAGCGCTGTAACATTGGAAATTTGGCTGTGTGGGAACCCTATAAATGTGTGTAGTAATTTCATCTTTTGTTTTTAGAAAAATTATTTCTCGCTGATATGAAAGACAAGTTCCTTATGTTTCCAAAACTGTACCGCAAGGGATGCGTGTTAACGTTTAGAGCGAGCGTCAGGGCTTTTAACAAAACTTCCCCACACAGAAAATACTATCATCAATCGCAAAAACTATCATCAATCGTTAGTAAGCTTCTATGAATGGGGTACATCTGAACATACTCACATGTGACACTGGTCTTACACTTTTTCTCTAATGTAAACATGCAACTCGCTTCAAGACAAAGTCAGTTGTTTTTCTCGATGAATAAATCAGTATGACTAGCCCATAGTAAATATGTGTTATCCAGGGTTTTAAGGGGTCATAAATTGTCTGAGTGATAATAGAAGAACAGCCCCGGAGGTGTAAGAAGCGGAACAAATAGGGATCTGAGAGCGTGGCCAAAGGGAAGGGTCAGAGGTCACTCACCGTCACTCTGAACCTTTCTCAGGGTCACGGAGGGTGTGGAGATGGCGGAGGCACGGAAGTTAGCAGGCAGGTTCTCCGATGAGTCCGAGGTCACCCCCCTAAGGTCCTTCTCCCTGAACATCTTCCTCCAGGAAGGGGAGCGGGTGAACGTCTTAGTCCCATCCTAATGGAGGGGGTGTAGAGAGAAGGGGGGAAATGGGGAGAGAAAAGAGGGGGAGGGGAGAGGAGACAGAGAATTTAAAAAAGGTTATGTCTATTAACATTGTCAAACTGTCAAGTTAGAAAGAATGACTTGTATGAGGTGGAAAATGCAGTCTTCACATAGTCTCTGAACTAAGCGTACTGTGTTCTTTAATACCTCATCTGGTCTTCTCTCTGTTCCCATAGAGATGAGGGAGTTGTATTCCTTCTCTAGGAGTTGTCTGGCCTAGAGGAGAGATGAGAGAGGAGGGAGTACAGATTAGAATCAGGCTAGTCACTTCATTTGATATACACTACTATCAGTTTCACCTGCATGCCTGAGATACAACTGTCATCCACCAGCCAGCTGTTAGCCTGGGGACGCTGTTACTGAGATACAACTGTCATCTACCAGCCAGCTGTCAGCCTGGGGACGATGTTACTGAGATACAACTGTCATCTACCAGCCAGCTGTTAGCCTGGGGACGCTGTTACTGAGATACAACTGTCATCTACCAGCCAGCTGTTAGCCTGGGGACGCTGTTACTGAGATACAACTGTCATCTACCAGCCAGCTGTCAGCCTGGGGACGCTGTTACTGAGATACAACTGTCATCTACCAGCCAGCTGTTAGCCTGGGGACGCTGTTACTGAGATACAACTGTCATCTACCAGCCAGCTGTCAGCCTGGGGACGTCTGTTACTGAGATACAACTGTCATCCACCAGCCAGCTGTCAGCCTGGGGACGCTGTTACTGAGATACAACTGTCATCTACCAGCCAGCTGTTAGCCTGGGGACGCTGTTACTGAGATACAACTGTCATCTACCAGCCAGCTGTCAGCCTGGGGACGCTGTTACTGAGATACAACTGTCATCTACCAGCCAGCTGTTAGCCTGGGGACGCTGTTACTGAGATACAACTGTCATCTACCAGCCAGCTGTCAGCCTGGGGACGCTGTTACTGAGATACAACTGTCATCCACCAGCCAGCTGTCAGCCTGGGGACGCTGTTACTGAGATACAACTGTCATCTACCAGCCAGCTGTTAGCCTGGGGACGCTGTTACTGAGATACAACTGTCATCTACCAGCCAGCTGTCAGCCTGGGGACGCTGTTACTGGTCATCCACCAGCCAGCTGTCAGCCTGGGGACGCTGTTACTGAGATACAACTGTCATCTACCAGCCAGCTGTCAGCCTGGGGACGATGTTACTGAGATACAACTGTCATCTACCAGCCAGCTGTTAGCCTGGGGACGCTGTTACTGAGATACAACTGTCATCCACCAGCCAGCTGTTAGCCTGGGGACGATGTTACTGAGATACAACTGTCATCTACCAGCCAGCTGTCAGCCTGGGGACGCTGTTACTGAGATACAACTGTCATCTACCAGCCAGCTGTTAGCCTGGGGACGCTGTTACTGAGATACAACTGTCATCTACCAGCCAGCTGTCAGCCTGGGGACGCTGTTACTGAGATACAACTGTCATCCACCAGCCAGCTGTCAGCCTGGGGACGCTGTTACTGAGATACAACTGTCATCTACCAGCCAGCTGTTAGCCTGGGGACGCTGTTACTGAGATACAACTGTCATCTACCAGCCAGCTGTCAGCCTGGGGACGCTGTTACTGAGATACAACTGTCATCCACCAGCCAGCTGTCAGCCTGGGGACGCTGTTACTGAGATACAACTGTCATCTACCAGCCAGCTGTTAGCCTGGGGACGCTGTTACTGAGATACAACTGTCATCTACCAGCCAGCTGTCAGCCTGGGGACGCTGTTACTGAGATACAACTGTCATCCACCAGCCAGCTGTCAGCCTGGGGACGCTGTTACTGAGATACAACTGTCATCTACCAGCCAGCTGTCAGCCTGGGGACGCTGTTACTGAGATACAACTGTCATCTACCAGCCAGCTGTTAGCCTGGGGACGCTGTTACTGAGATACAACTGTCATCCACCAGCCAGCTGTTAGCCTGGGGACGACTGAGATACAACTGTCATCTACCAGCCAGCTGTCAGCCTGGGGACGCTGTTACTGAGATACAACTGTCATCTACCAGCCAGCTGTTAGCCTGGGGACGCTGTTACTGAGATACAACTGTCATCTACCAGCCAGCTGTCAGCCTGGGGACGCTGTTACTGAGATACAACTGTCATCCACCAGCCAGCTGTCAGCCTGGGGACGCTGTTACTGAGATACAACTGTCATCTACCAGCCAGCTGTTAGCCTGGGGACGCTGTTACTGAGATACAACTGTCATCTACCAGCCAGCTGTCAGCCTGGGGACGCTGTTACTGAGATACAACTGTCATCCACCAGCCAGCTGTCAGCCTGGGGACGCTGTTACTGAGATACAACTGTCATCTACCAGCCAGCTGTTAGCCTGGGGACGCTGTTACTGAGATACAACTGTCATCTACCAGCCAGCTGTCAGCCTGGGGACGCTGTTACTGAGATACAACTGTCATCTACCAGCCAGCTGTCAGCCTGGGGACGATGTTACTGAGATACAACTGTCATCCACCAGCCAGCTGTTAGCCTGGGGACGCTGTTACTGAGATACAACTGTCATCTACCAGCCAGCTGTTAGCCTGGGGACGCTGTTACTGAGATACAACTGTCATCCACCAGCCAGCTGTTAGCCTGGGGACGCTGTTACTGAGATACAACTGTCATCTACCAGCCAGCTGTTAGCCTGGGGACGCTGTTACTGAGATACAACTGTCATCCACCAGCCAGCTGTTAGCCTGGGGACGGGGACGCTGTTACTGAGATACAACTGTCATCTACCAGCCAGCTGTCAGCCTGGGGACGATGTTACTGAGATACAACTGTCATCTACCAGCCAGCTGTTAGCCTGGGGACGCTGTTACTGAGATACAACTGTCATCTACCAGCCAGCTGTTAGCCTGGGGACGCTGTTACTGAGATACAACTGTCATCTACCAGCCAGCTGTTAGCCTGGGGACAACTGAGATACAACTGTCATCTACCAGCCAGCTGTTAGCCTGGGGACGCTGTTACTGAGATACAACTGTCATCTACCAGCCAGCTGTTAGCCTGGGGACGCTGTTACTGAGATACAACTGTCATCCACCAGCCAGCTGTTAGCCTGGGGACGATGTTACTGAGATACAACTGTCATCTACCAGCCAGCTGTCAGCCTGGGGACGCTGTTACTGAGATACAACTGTCATCTACCAGCCAGCTGTTAGCCTGGGGACGCTGTTACTGAGATACAACTGTCATCCACCAGCCAGCTGTTAGCCTGGGGACGCTGTTACTGAGATACAACTGTCATCTACCAGCCAGCTGTCAGCCTGGGGACGATGTTACTGAGATACAACTGTCATCTACCAGCCAGCTGTCAGCCTGGGGACGATGTTACTGAGATACAACTGTCATCTACCAGCCAGCTGTTAGCCTGGGGTCAGCCTGCTGTTACTGAGATACAACTGTCATCCACCAGCCAGCTGTCAGCCTGGGGACGCTGTTACTGAGATACAACTGTCATCTACCAGCCAGCTGTCAGCCTGGGGACGCTGTTACTGAGATACAACTGTCATCCACCAGCCAGCTGTTAGCCTGGGGACTGCTGTTACTGAGATACAACTGTCATCTACCAGCCAGCTGTCAGCCTGGGGACGCTGTTACTGAGATACAACTGTCATCTACCAGCCAGCTGTCAGCCTGGGGACGCTGTTACTGATATACAACTGTCATCCACCAGCCAGCTGTTAGCCTGGGGACGCTGTTACTGAGATACAACTGTCATCCACCAGCCAGCTGTTAGCCTGGGGACGCTGTTACTGAGATACAACTGTCATCCACCAGCCAGCTGTCAGCCTGGGGACGCTGTTACTGAGATACAACTGTCATCTACCAGCCAGCTGTTAGCCTGGGGACGCTGTTACTGAGATACAACTGTCATCCACCAGCCAGCTGTCAGCCTGGGGACGCTGTTACTGAGATACAACTGTCATCTACCAGCCAGCTGTCAGCCTGGGGACGCTGTTACTGAGATACAACTGTCATCCACCAGCCAGCTGTTAGCCTGGGGATGTTACTGAGATACAACTGTCATCTACCAGCCAGCTGTCAGCCTGGGGACGCTGTTACTGAGATACAACTGTCATCTACCAGCCAGCTGTCAGCCTGGGGACGCTGTTACTGAGATACAACTGTCATCCACCAGCCAGCTGTTAGCCTGGGGACGCTGTTACTGAGATACAACTGTCATCCACCAGCCAGCTGTTAGCCTGGGGACGCTGTTACTGAGATACAACTGTCATCCACCAGCCAGCTGTCAGCCTGGGGACGCTGTTACTGAGATACAACTGTCATCTACCAGCCAGCTGTTAGCCTGGGGACGCTGTTACTGAGATACAACTGTCATCCACCAGCCAGCTGTTAGCCTGGGGACGATGTTACTGAGATACAACTGTCATCCACCAGCCAGCTGTTAGCCTGGGGACGCTGTTACTGAGATACAACTGTCATGTACCAGCCAGCTGTTAGCCTGGGGACGCTGTTACTGAGATACAACTGTCATCTACCAGCCAGCTGTCAGCCTGGGGACGATGTTACTGAGATACAACTGTCATGTACCAGCCAGCTGTCAGCCTGGGGACGCTGTTACTGAGATACAACTGTCATCTACCAGCCACTGGGGACGCTGTTACTGAGATACAACTGTCATCTACCAGCCAGCTGTCAGCCTGGGGACGCTGTTACTGAGATACAACTGTCATCTACCAGCCACTGGGGACGCTGTTACTGAGATACAACTGTCATCTACCAGCCAGCTGTCAGCCTGGGGACGCTGTTACTGTTGTCATCTACCAGCCAGCTGTCAGATGTTACTGAATACAACTGTCATCTACCAGCCAGCTGTCAGCCTGGGGACGCTGTTACTGAGATACAACTGTCATCATCTACCAGCCAGCTGTCAGCCTGGGGACGCTGTTACTGAGATACAACTGTCATCTACCAGCCAGCTGTCAGCCTGGGGACGCTGTTACTGAGATACAACTGTCATCTACCAGCCAGCTGTCAGCCTGGGGACGCTGTTACTGAGATACAACTGTCATCCACCAGCCAGCTGTCAGCCTGGGGACGCTGTTACTGAGATACAACTGTCATCCACCAGCCAGCTGTTAGCCTGGGGACGCTGTTACTGAGATACAACTGTCATCTACCAGCCAGCTGTCAGCCTGGGGACGCTGTTACTGAGATACAACTGTCATCCACCAGCCAGCTGTTAGCCTGGGGACGCTGTTACTGAGATTCAACTGTCATCCACCAGCCAGCTGTTAGCCTGGGGACGCTGTTACTGAGATACAACTGTCATCCACCAGCCAGCTGTTAGCCTGGGGACGCTGTTACTGAGATACAACTGTCATCTACCAGCCAGCTGTTAGCCTGGGGACGCTGTTACTGAGATACAACTGTCATCCACCAGCCAGCTGTTAGCCTGGGGACACTGTTACTGAGATACAACTGTCATCCACCAGCCAGCTGTCAGCCTGGGGACGCTGTTACTGAGATACAACTGTCATCCACCAGCCAGCTGTCAGCCTGGGGACGCTGTTACTGAGATACAACTGTCATCCACCAGCCAGCTGTTAGCCTGGGGACGATGTTACTGAGATACAACTGTCATCTACCAGCCAGCTGTCAGCCTGGGGACGATGTTACTGAGATACAACTGTCATCTACCAGCCAGCTGTTAGCCTGGGGACGCTGTTACTGAGATACAACTGTCATCCACCAGCCAGCTGTTAGCCTGGGGACGCTGTTACTGAGATACAACTGTCATCTACCAGCCAGCTGTCAGCCTGGGGACGATGTTACTGAGATACAACTGTCATCTACCAGCCAGCTGTCAGCCTGGGGACGATGTTACTGAGATACAACTGTCATCTACCAGCCAGCTGTTAGCCTGGGGACGCTGTTACTGAGATACAACTGTCATCCACCAGCCAGCTGTTAGCCTGGGGACGCTGTTACTGAGATACAACTGTCATCTACCAGCCAGCTGTCAGCCTGGGGACGCTGTTACTGAGATACAACTGTCATCCCAGCCAGCTGTCAGCTGTTAGCCTGGGGACGCTGTTACTGAGATACAACTGTCATCCACCAGCCAGCTGTTAGCCTGGGGACGCTGTTACTGAGATACAACTGTCATCCACCAGCCAGCTGTTAGCCTGGGGACGCTGTTACTGAGATACAACTGTCATCCACCAGCCAGCTGTTAGCCTGGGGACGCTGTTACTGAGATACAACTGTCATCCACCAGCCAGCTGTTAGCCTGGGGACGCTGTTACTGAGATACAACTGTCATCCACCAGCCAGCTGTTAGCCTGGGGACGCTGTTACTGAGATACAACTGTCATCCACCAGCCAGCTGTCAGCCTGGGGACGCTGTTACTGAGATACAACTGTCATCCACCAGCCAGCTGTCAGCCTGGGGACGCTGTTACTGAGATACAACTGTCATCCACCAGCCAGCTGTTAGCCTGGGGACGCTGTTAGCCTGTTACTGAGATACAACTGTCATCTACCAGCCAGCTGTCAGCCTGGGGACGCTGTTACTGAGATACAACTGTCATCTACCAGCCAGCTGTTAGCCTGGGGACGCTGTTACTGAGATACCATCCACCAGCCAGCTGTTAGCCTGGGGACGCTGTTACTGAGATACAACTGTCATCTACCAGCCAGCTGTCAGCCTGGGGACGATGTTACTGAGATACAACTGTCATCTACCAGCCAGCTGTCAGCCTGGGGACGATGTTACTGAGATACAACTGTCATCTACCAGCCAGCTGTTAGCCTGGGGACGCTGTCATCCACCAGCCAGCTGTTAGATACTGAATACTGTCATCTACCAGCCAGCTGTCAGCCTGGGGACGCTGTTACTGAGATACAACTGTCATCTACCAGCCAGCTGTTAGCCTGGGGACGCTGTTACTGAGATACAACTGTCATCCACCAGCCAGCTGTTAGCCTGGGGACGCTGTTACTGAGATACAACTGTCATCTACCAGCCAGCTGTTAGCCTGGGGACGCTGTTACTGAGATACAACTGTCATCTACCAGCCAGCTGTCAGCCTGGGGACGCTGTTACTGAGATACAACTGTCATCCACCAGCCAGCTGTTAGCCTGGGGACGCTGTTACTGAGATACAACTGTCATCCACCAGCCAGCTGTTAGCCTGGGGACGCTGTTACTGAGATACAACTGTCATCCACCAGCCAGCTGTTTAGCCTGGGGACGCTGTTACTGAGATACAACTGTCATCCACCAGCCAGCTGTCAGCCTGGGGACGCTGTTACTGAGATACAACTGTCATCCACCAGCCAGCTGTCAGCCTGGGGACGCTGTTACTGAGATACAACTGTCATCCACCAGCCAGCTGTTAGCCTGGGGACGATGTTACTGAGATACAACTGTCATCTACCAGCCAGCTGTCAGCCTGGGGACGCTGTTACTGAGATACAACTGTCATCCACCAGCCAGCTGTTAGCCTGGGGACGCTGTTACTGAGATACAACTGTCATCCACCAGCCAGCTGTTAGCCTGGGGACGCTGTTACTGAGATACAACTGTCATCTACCAGCCAGCTGTCAGCCTGGGGACTGATGTTACTGAGATACAACTGTCATCTACCAGCCAGCTGTCAGCCTGGGGACGATGTTACTGAGATACAACTGTCATCTACCAGCCAGCTGTTAGCCTGGGGACGCTGTTACTGAGATACAACTGTCATCCACCAGCCAGCTGTTAGCCTGGGGACCACCATCTACCAGCCAGCTGTCAGCCTGGGGACGCTGTTACTGAGATACAACTGTCATCCACCAGCCAGCTGTTAGCCTGGGGACGCTGTTACTGAGATACAACTGTCATCCACCAGCCAGCTGTTAGCCTGGGGACGCTGTTACTGAGATACAACTGTCATCCACCAGCCAGCTGTCAGCCTGGGGACGCTGTTACTGAGATACAACTGTCATCCACCAGCCAGCTGTTAGCCTGGGGACGCTGTTACTGAGATACAACTGTCATCCACCAGCCAGCTGTTAGCCTGGGGACGCTGTTACTGAGATACAACTGTCATCCACCAGCCAGCTGTTAGCCTGGGGACGCTGTTACTGAGATACAACTGTCATCCACCAGCCAGCTGTCAGCCTGGGGACGCTGTTACTGAGATACAACTGTCATCCACCAGCCAGCTGTCAGCCTGGGGACGCTGTTACTGAGATACAACTGTCATCCACCAGCCAGCTGTTAGCCTGGGGACGATGTTACTGAGATACAACTGTCATCTACCAGCCAGCTGTCAGCCTGGGGACGAACTGAGATACAACTGTCATCTACCAGCCAGCTGTTAGCCTGGGGACGCTGTTACTGAGATACAACTGTCATCCACCAGCCAGCTGTTAGCCTGGGGACGCTGTTACTGAGATACAACTGTCATCTACCAGCCAGCTGTCAGCCTGGGGACGATGTTACTGAGATACAACTGTCATCTACCAGCCAGCTGTCAGCCTGGGGACGATGTTACTGAGATACAACTGTCATCTACCAGCCAGCTGTTAGCCTGGGGACGCTGTTACTGAGATACAACTGTCATCCACCAGCCAGCTGTTAGCCTGGGGACGCTGTTACTGAGATACAACTGTCATCTACCAGCCAGCTGTCAGCCTGGGGACGCTGTTACTGAGATACAACTGTCATCCACCAGCCAGCTGTTAGCCTGGGGACGCTGTTACTGAGATACAACTGTCATCCACCAGCCAGCTGTTAGCCTGGGGACGCTGTTACTGAGATACAACTGTCATCTACCAGCCAGCTGTCAGCCTGGGGACGCTGTTACTGAGATACAACTGTCATCCACCAGCCAGCTGTTAGCCTGGGGACGCTGTTACTGAGATACAACTGTCATCCACCAGCCAGCTGTTAGCCTGGGGACGCTGTTACTGAGATACAACTGTCATCCACCAGCCAGCTGTTAGCCTGGGGACGCTGTTACTGAGATACAACTGAGATACAACTGTCATCCACCAGCCAGCTGTCAGCCTGGGGACGCTGTTACTGAGATACAACTGTCATCCACCAGCCAGCTGTCAGCCTGGGGACGCTGTTACTGAGATACAACTGTCATCCACCAGCCAGCTGTCAGCCTGGGGACGCTGTTACTGAGATACAACTGTCATCTACCAGCCAGCTGTTAGCCTGGGGGGACGCTGTTACTGAGATACAACTGTCATCCACCAGCCAGCTGTTAGCCTGGGGACGCTGTTACTGAGATACAACTGTCATCTACCAGCCAGCTGTTAGCCTGGGGACGCTGTTACTGAGATACAACTGTCATCCACCAGCCAGCTGTTAGCCTGGGGACGCTGTTACTGAGATACAACTGTCATCCACCAGCCAGCTGTCAGCCTGGGGACGCTGTTACTGAGATGAACTGTCATCCACCAGCCAGCTGTCAGCTGGGGACGCTGTTACTGAGATACAACTGTCATCCACCAGCCAGCTGTCAGCCTGGGGACGCTGTTACTGAGATACAACTGTCATCCACCAGCCAGCTGTCCTGGGGAGCCTGGGGACGCTGTTACTGAGATACAACTGTCATCTACCAGCCAGCTGTCAGCCTGGGGACAACTGTTACTGAGATACAACTGTCATCTACCAGCCAGCTGTTAGCCTGGGGACGAGATACAACTGTTACTGAGATACAACTGTCATCCACCAGCCAGCTGTTAGCCTGGGGACGCTGTTACTGAGATACAACTGTCATCTACCAGCCAGCTGTCAGCCTGGGGACGCTGTTACTGAGATACAACTGTCATCTACCAGCCAGCTGTCAGCCTGGGGACGCTGTTACTGAGATACAACTGTCATCTACCAGCCAGCTGTTAGCCTGGGGACGCTGTTACTGAGATACAACTGTCATCCACCAGCCAGCTGTTAGCCTGGGGACGCTGTTACTGAGATACAACTGTCATCTACCAGCCAGCTGTCAGCCTGGGGACGCTGTTACTGAGATACAACTGTCATCCACCAGCCAGCTGTTAGCCTGGGGACGCTGTTACTGAGATACAACTGTCATCCACCAGCCAGCTGTTAGCCTGGGGACGCTGTTACTGAGATACAACTGTCATCTACCAGCCAGCTGTCAGCCTGGGGACGCTGTTACTGAGATACAACTGTCATCCACCAGCCAGCTGTTAGCCTGGGGACGCTGTTACTGAGATACAACTGTCATCCACCAGCCAGCTGTTAGCCTGGGGACGCTGTTACTGAGATACAACTGTCATCCACCAGCCAGCTGTTAGCCTGGGGACGCTGTTACTGAGATACAACTGTCATCCACCAGCCAGCTGTCAGCCTGGGGACGCTGTTACTGAGATACAACTGTCATCCACCAGCCAGCTGTCAGCCTGGGGACGCTGTTACTGAGATACAACTGTCATCCACCAGCCAGCTGTTAGCCTGGGGACGATGTTACTGAGATACAACTGTCATCTACCAGCCAGCTGTCAGCCTGGGGACGCTGTTACTGAGATACAACTGTCATCTACCAGCCAGCTGTTAGCCTGGGGACGCTGTTACTGAGATACAACTGTCATCCACCAGCCAGCTGTTACTGCCTGGCCAGCTGTTAGCCTGGGGACGCTGTTACTGAGATACAACTGTCATCTACCAGCCAGCTGTCAGCCTGGGGACGATGTTACTGAGATACAACTGTCATCTACCAGCCAGCTGTCAGCCTGGGGACGATGTTACTGAGATACAACTGTCATCTACCAGCCAGCTGTTAGCCTGGGGACGCTGTTACTGAGATACAACTGTCATCCACCAGCCAGCTGTTAGCCTGGGGACGCTGTTACTGAGATACAACTGTCATCTACCAGCCAGCTGTCAGCCTGGGGACGCTGTTACTGAGATACAACTGTCATCCACCAGCCAGCTGTTAGCCTGGGGACGCTGTTACTGAGATACAACTGTCATCCACCAGCCAGCTGTTAGCCTGGGGACGCTGTTACTGAGATACAACTGTCATCTACCAGCCAGCTGTCAGCCTGGGGACGCTGTTACTGAGATACAACTGTCATCCACCAGCCAGCTGTTAGCCTGGGGACGCTGTTACTGAGATACAACTGTCATCCACCAGCCAGCTGTTAGCCTGGGGACGCTGTTACTGAGATACAACTGTCATCCACCAGCCAGCTGTTAGCCTGGGGACGCTGTTACTGAGATACAACTGTCATCCACCAGCTGTCATCCACCAGCCAGCCAGCTGTCAGCCTGGGGACGATGTTACTGAGATACAACTGTCATCTACCAGCCAGCTGTTAGCCTGGGGACGCTGTTACTGAGATACAACTGTCATCCACCAGCCAGCTGTTAGCCTGGGGACGCTGTTACTGAGATACAACTGTCATCTACCAGCCAGCTGTCAGCCTGGGGACGCTGTTACTGAGATACAACTGTCATCCACCAGCCAGCTGTTTAGCCTGGGCTGTTAGCCTGGGGACTGTTACTGAGATACAACTGTCATCCACCAGCCAGCTGTTAGCCTGGGGACGCTGTTACTGAGATACAACTGTCATCTACCAGCCAGCTGTCAGCCTGGGGACGCTGTTACTGAGATACAACTGTCATCCACCAGCCAGCTGTTAGCCTGGGGACGCTGTTACTGAGATACAACTGTCATCCACCAGCCAGCTGTTAGCCTGGGGACGCTGTTACTGAGATACAACTGTCATCCACCAGCCAGCTGTTAGCCTGGGGACGCTGTTACTGAGATACAACTGTCATCCACCAGCCAGCTGTCAGCCTGGGGACGCTGTTACTGAGATACAACTGTCATCCACCAGCCAGCTGTTAGCCTGGGGATCGCCAGCTGTTACTGAGATACAACTGTCATCCACCAGCCAGCTGTTAGCCTGGGGACGATGTTACTGAGATACAACTGTCATCTACCAGCCAGCTGTTAGCCTGGGGACGCTGTTACTGAGATACAACTGTCATCCACCAGCCAGCTGTTAGCCTGGGGACGCTGTTACTGAGATACAACTGTCATCCACCAGCCAGCTGTTAGCCTGGGGACGCTGTTACTGAGATACAACTGTCATCTACCAGCCAGCTGTCAGCCTGGGGACGATGTTACTGAGATACAACTGTGTCATCTACCAGCCAGCTGTCAGCCTGGGGACGATGTTACTGAGATACAACTGTCATCTACCAGCCAGCTGTTAGCCTGGGGACGCTGTTACTGAGATACAACTGTCATCCACCAGCCAGCTGTTAGCCTGGGGACGCTGTTACTGAGATACAACTGTCATCTACCAGCCAGCTGTCAGCCTGGGGACGCTGTTACTGAGATACAACTGTCATCCCACCAGCCAGCTGTTAGCCTGGGGACGCTGTTACTGAGATACAACTGTCATCCACCAGCCAGCTGTTAGCCTGGGGACGCTGTTACTGAGATACAACTGTCATCTACCAGCCAGCTGTCAGCCTGGGGACGCTGTTACTGAGATACAACTGTCATCCACCAGCCAGCTGTTAGCCTGGGGACGCTGTTACTGAGATACAACTGTCATCCACCAGCCAGCTGTTAGCCTGGGGACGCTGTTACTGAGATACAACTGTCATCCACCAGCCAGCTGTTAGCCTGGGGACGCTGTTACTGAGATACAACTGTCATCCACCAGCCAGATGTCAGCCTGGGGACGCTGTTACTGAGATACAACTGTCATCCACCAGCCAGCTGTCAGCCTGGGGACGCTGTTACTGAGATACAACTGTCATCCACCAGCCAGCTGTCAGCCTGGGGACGCTGTTACTGAGATACAACTGTCATCCACCAGCCAGCTGTCAGCCTGGGGACGCTGTTACTGAGATACAACTGTCATCTACCAGCCAGCAGTTAGCCTGGGGACGCTGTTACTGAGATACAACTGTCATCCACCAGCCAGCTGTTAGCCTGGGGACGATGTTACTGAGATACAACTGTCATCCACCAGCCAGCTGTTAGCCTGGGGACGCTGTTACTGAGATACAACTGTCATGTACCAGCCAGCTGTTAGCCTGGGGACGCTGTTACTGAGATACAACTGTCATCTACCAGCCAGCTGTCAGCCTGGGGACGATGTTACTGAGATACAACTGTCATGTACCAGCCAGCTGTCAGCCTGGGGACGCTGTTACTGAGATACAACTGTCATCTACCAGCCACTGGGGACGCTGTTACTGAGATACAACTGTCATCTACCAGCCAGCTGTCAGCCTGGGGACGCTGTTACTGAGATACAACTGTCATCTACCAGCCACTGGGGACGCTGTTACTGAGATACAACTGTCATCTACCAGCCAGCTGTCAGCCTGGGGACGCTGTTACTGAGATACAACTGTCATCTACCAGCCAGCTGTCAGCCTGGGGACGCTGTTACTGAGATACAACTGTCATCTACCAGCCAGCTGTCAGCCTGGGGAGCTGCCTGTTACTGAGATACAACTGTCATCTACCAGCCAGCTGTCAGCCTGGGGACGCTGTTACTGAGATACAACTGTCATCTACCAGCCAGCTGTTAGCCTGGGGACGCTGTTACTGAGATACAACTGTCATCCACCAGCCAGCTGTTAGCCTGGGGACGCTGTTACTGAGATACAACTGTCATCCACCAGCCAGCTGTCAGCCTGGGGACGCTGTTACTGAGATACAACTGTCATCTACCAGCCAGCTGTCAGCCTGGGGACGCTGTTACTGAGATACAACTGTCATCTACCAGCCAGCTGTTAGCCTGGGGACGCTGTTACTGAGATACAACTGTCATCCACCAGCCAGCTGTCAGCCTGGGGACGCTGTTACTGAGATACAACTGTCATCTACCAGCCAGCTGTTAGCCTGGGGACGCTGTTACTGAGATACAACTGTCATCTACCAGCCAGCTGTTAGCCTGGGGACGCTGTTACTGAGATACAACTGTCATCCACCAGCCAGCTGTCAGCCTGGGGACGCTGTTACTGAGATACAACTGTCATCCACCAGCCAGCTGTTAGCCTGGGGACGCTGTTACTGAGATACAACTGTCATCTACCAGCCAGCTGTCAGCCTGGGGATGATGTTACTGAGATACAACTGTCATCCACCAGCCAGCTGTCAGCCTGGGGACGCTGTTACTGAGATACAACTGTCATCTACCAGCCAGCTGTCAGGGACGCTGTTACTGAGATACAACTGTCATCTACCAGCCAGCTGTCAGCCTGGGGACGCTGTTACTGAGATACAACTGTCATCTACCAGCCAGCTGTCAGCCTGGGGACGCTGTTACTGAGATACAACTGTCATCTACCAGCCAGCTGTCAGCCTGGGGACGCTGTTACTGAGATACAACTGTCATCTACCAGCCAGCTGTCAGCCTGGGGACGCTGTTACTGAGATACAACTGTCATCTACCAGCCAGCTGTCAGCCTGGGGACGCTGTTACTGAGATACAACTGTCATCTACCAGCCAGCTGTCAGCCTGGGGACGCTGTTACTGAGATACAACTGTCATCTACCAGCCAGCTGTCAGCCTGGGGACGCTGTTACTGAGATACAACTGTCATCTACCAGCCAGCTGTCAGCCTGGGGACGCTGTTACTGAGATACAACTGTCATCTACCAGCCAGCTGTCAGCCTGGGGACGCTGTTACTGAGATACAACTGTCATCTACCAGCCAGCTGTCAGCCTGGGGATGCTGTTACTGAGATACAACTGTCATCTACCAGCCAGCTGTCAGCCTGGGGACGCTGTTACTGAGATACAACTGTCATCCACCAGCCAGCTGTCAGCCTGGGGACGCTGTTACTGAGATACAACTGTCATCTACCAGCCAGCTGTTAGCCTGGGGACGCTGTTACTGAGATACAACTGTCATCTACCAGCCAGCTGTTAGCCTGGGGACGCTGTTACTGAGATACAACTGTCATCCACCAGCCAGCTGTCAGCCTGGGGACGCTGTTACTGAGATACAACTGTCATCTACCAGCCAGCTGTTAGCCTGGGGACGCTGTTACTGAGATACAACTGTCATCTACCAGCCAGCTGTTAGCCTGGGGACGCTGTTACTGAGATACAACTGTCATCCACCAGCCAGCTGTCAGCCTGGGGACGCTGTTACTGAGATACAACTGTCATCTACCAGCCAGCTGTTAGCCTGGGGACGCTGTTACTGAGATACAACTGTCATCTACCAGCCAGCTGTTAGCCTGGGGACGCTGTTACTGAGATACAACTGTCATCCACCAGCCAGCTGTCAGCCTGGGGACGCTGTTACTGAGATACAACTGTCATCCACCAGCCAGCAGTTAGCATGGGGACGCTGTTACTGAGATACAACTGTCATCTACCAGCCAGCTGTCAGCCTGGGGATGATGTTACTGAGATACAACTGTCATCTACCAGCCAGCTGTCAGCCTGGGGACGCTGTTACTGAGATACAACTGTCATCTACCAGCCACTGGGGACGCTGTTACTGAGATACAACTGTCATCTACCAGCCAGCTGTCAGCCTGGGGACGCTGTTACTGAGATACAACTGTCATCTACCAGCCAGCTGTCAGCCTGGGGACGCTGTTACTGAGATACAACTGTCATCTACCAGCCAGCTGTCAGCCTGGGGACGCTGTTACTGAGATACAACTGTCATCTACCAGCCAGCTGTCAGCCTGGGGACGCTGTTACTGAGATACAACTGTCATCTACCAGCCAGCTGTCAGCCTGGGGACGCTGTTACTGAGATACAACTGTCATCTACCAGCCAGCTGTCAGCCTGGGGACGCTGTTACTGAGATACAACTGTCATCTACCAGCCACTGGGGACGCTGTTACTGAGATACAACTGTCATCTACCAGCCAGCTGTCAGCCTGGGGACGCTGTTACTGAGATACAACTGTCATCTACCAGCCAGCTGTCAGCCTGGGGACGCTGTTACTGAGATACAACTGTCATCTACCAGCCAGCTGTCAGCCTGGGGACGCTGTTACTGAGATACAACTGTCATCTACCAGCCAGCTGTCAGCCTGGGGACGCTGTTACTGAGATACAACTGTCATCTACCAGCCAGCTGTCAGCCTGGGGACGCTGTTACTGAGATACAACTGTCATCTACCAGCCAGCTGTCAGCCTGGGGACCTGTTACTGAGATACAACTGTCATCTACCAGCCAGCTGTCAGCCTGGGGACGCTGTTACTGAGATACAACTGTCATCTACCAGCCAGCTGTCAGCCTGGGGACGCTGTTACTGAGATACAACTGTCATCTACCAGCCAGCTGTCAGCCTGGGGACGCTGTTACTGAGATACAACTGTCATCTACCAGCCAGCTGTCAGCCTGGGGACGCTGTTACTGAGATACAACTGTCATCCACCAGCCAGCTGTCAGCCTGGGGACGCTGTTACTGAGATACAACTGTCATCTACCAGCCAGCTGTTAGCCTGGGGACGCTGTTACTGAGATACAACTGTCATCTACCAGCCAGCTGTTAGCCTGGGGACGCTGTTACTGAGATACAACTGTCATCCACCAGCCAGCTGTCAGCCTGGGGACGCTGTTACTGAGATACAACTGTCATCTACCAGCCAGCTGTTAGCCTGGGGACGCTGTTACTGAGATACAACTGTCATCTACCAGCCAGCTGTTAGCCTGGGGACGCTGTTACTGAGATACAACTGTCATCCACCAGCCAGCTGTCAGCCTGGGGACGCTGTTACTGAGATACAACTGTCATCTACCAGCCAGCTGTTAGCCTGGGGACGCTGTTACTGAGATACAACTGTCATCCACCAGCCAGCTGTTAGCCTGGGGACGCTGTTACTGAGATACAACTGTCATCTACCAGCCAGCTGTTAGCCTGGGGACGCTGTTACTGAGATACAACTGTCATCCACCAGCCAGCTGTTAGCCTGGGGACGCTGTTACTGAGATACAACTGTCATCTACCAGCCAGCTGTCAGCCTGGGGACGCTGTTACTGAGATACAACTGTCATCCACCAGCCAGCTGTCAGCCTGGGGACGCTGTTACTGAGATACAACTGTCATCCACCAGCCAGCTGTTAGCCTGGGGACGCTGTTACTGAGATACAACTGTCATCCACCAGCCAGCTCTTAGCCTGGGGACGCTGTTACTGAGATACAACTGTCATCCACCAGCCAGCTGTTAGCCTGGGGACGCTGTTACTGAGATACAACTGTCATCCACCAGCCAGCAGTTAGCATGGGGACGCTGTTACAGAGATACAACTGTCATCTACCAGCCAGCTGTTAGCCTGGGGACGCTGTTATTGAGATACAACTGTCATCTACCAGCCAGCTGTTAGCCTGGGGACGCTGTTACTGAGATACAGCTGTCATCCACCAGCCACTGGGGACGCTGTTACTGAGATACAACTGTCATCCACCAGCCACTGGGGACGCTGTTACTGAGATACAGCTGTCATCCACCAGCCACTGGGGACACTGTTACTGAGATACAGCTGTCATCCACCAGCCACTGGGGACGCTGTTACTGAGATACAACTGTCATCCACCAGCCACTGGGGACGCTGTTACTGAGATACAACTGTCATCTACCAGCCAGCTGTTAGCCTGGGGACGCCGTTACTGAGATACAACTGTCATCTACCAGCCAGCTGATAGCCTGGGGACACTGTTACTGAGATACAACTGTCATCTACCAGCCACTGGGGACGCTGTTACTGAGATACAGCTGTCATCCACCAGCCACTGGGGACGCTGTTACTGAGATACAACTGTCATCCACCAGCCACTGGGGACGCTGTTACTGAGATACAGCTGTCATCCACCAGCCACTGGGGACACTGTTACTGAGATACAGCTGTCATCCACCAGCCACTGGGGACGCTGTTACTGAGATACAACTGTCATCCACCAGCCACTGGGGACGCTGTTACTGAGATACAACTGTCATCTACCAGCCAGCTGTTAGCCTGGGGACGCCGTTACTGAGATACAACTGTCATCTACCAGCCAGCTGATAGCCTGGGGACACTGTTACTGAGATACAACTGTCATCCACCAGCCACTGGGGACGCTGTTACTGAGATACAGCTGTCATCCACCAGCCACTGGGGACACTGTTACTGAGATACAGCTGTCATCCACCAGCCACTGTGGACGCTGTTACTGAGATACAACTGTCATCCACCAGCCACTGGGGACGCTGTTACTGAGATACAACTGTCATCTACCAGCCAGCTGTTAGCCTGGGGACACTGTTACTGAGATACAGCTGTCATCCACCAGCCACTGGGGACGCTGTTACTGAGATACAGCTGTCATCCACCAGCCACTGGGGACGCTGTTACTGAGATACAGCTGTCATCCACCAGCCACTGGGGACGCTGTTACTGAGATACAGCTGTCATCCACCAGCCACTGGGGACGCTGTTACTGAGATACAGCTGTCATCCACCAGCCACTGGGGACGATGTTACTGAGATACAGCTGTCATCCATCAGCCACTGGGGACGATGTTACTGAGATACAGCTGTCATCCACCAGCCACTGGGGACGATGTTACTGAGATACAGCCGTCATCCACCAGCCACTGGGGACACTTTTACTGAGATACAGCTGTCATCCACCAGCCAGCAGTTAGCCTGGGGACACTGTTACTGAGATACAGCTGTCATCCACCAGCCAGCAGTTAGCATGGGGACGATGTTACTGAGATACAGCTGTCATCCACCAGCCAGCAGTTAGCATGGGGACGATGTTACTGAGATACAGCTGTCATCTACTAGCCAGCAGTTAGCCTGGGGACGATGTTACTGAGATACACCTGTCATCTACCAGCCACTGGGGACGATGTTACTGAGATACAACTGTCATCCACCAGCCAGCAGTTAGCCTGGGGACGATGTTACTGAGATACACCTGTCATCTACCAGCCACTGGGGACGATGTTACTGAGATACAACTGTCATCCACCAGCCAGCAGTTAGCCTGGGGACGCTGTTACTGAGATACAACTGTCATCCACCAGCCAGCAGTTAGCCTGGGGACGCTGTTACTGAGATACAGCTGTCATCTACCAGCCAGCAGTTAGCCTGGGGACGATGTTCCTGAGATACAGCTCTCATCTACCAGCCAGCAGTTAGCCTGGGGACGCTGTTACTGAGATACAGCTGTCATCCACCAGCCACTGGGGACGATGTTACTGAGATACAACTGTCATCCACCAGCCACTGCGGACGCTGTTACTGAGATACAGCTGTCATCCACCAGCCACTGGGGACGCTGTTACTGAAATACAGCTGTCATCGACCAGCCAGCAGTTAGCCTGGGGACGCTGTTACTGAGATACAACTGTCATCCACCAGCCACTGGGGACGCTGTTACTGAGATACAACTGTCATCTACCAGCCACTGGGGACGATGTTACTGAGATAAAACTGTCATCTACCAGCCACTGGCGACGATGTTACTGAGATACAACTGTCATCTACCAGCCACTGGGGACGATGTTACTGAGATACAGCTGTCATCTACCAGCCACTGAGGACGCTGTTACTGAGATACAACTGTCATCTACCAGCCACTGAGGACGCTGTTACTGAGATACAACTGTCATCTACCAGCCACTGGGGACGATGTTACTGAGATACAACTGTCATCTACCAGCCACTGAGGAAGCTGTTACTGAGATACAACTGTCATCTACCAGCCATTGGGGACGATGTTACTGAGATACAGCTGTCATCTATCAGCCACTGGGGACGCTATTACTGAGATACAGCTGTCATCCCCCAGCCACTGGGGACGCTATATTACTGAGATACAACTGTCATCCACCAGCCACTGGGGACGATGTCACTGAGATACAGCTGTCATCCACCAGCCACTGGGGACGCTGTTACTGAGATACAGCTGTCATCGACCAGCCACTGGGGACGCTGTTACTGAGATACAACTGTCATCCACCAGCCACTGGGGACGCTGTTACTGAGATACAACTGTCATCTACCAGCCAGCTGTTAGCCTGGGGACACTGTTACTGAGATACAGCTGTCATCCACCAGCCACTGGGGACGCTGTTACTGAGATACAGCTGTCATCCACCAGCCACTGGGGACGCTGTTACTGAGATACAGCTGTCATCCACCAGCCACTGGGGACGCTGTTACTGAGATACAGCTGTCATCCACCAGCCACTGGGGACGCTGTTACTGAGATACAGCTGTCATCCACCAGCCACTGGGGACGATGTTACTGAGATACAGCTGTCATCCATCAGCCACTGGGGACGATGTTACTGAGATACAGCTGTCATCCACCAGCCACTGGGGACGATGTTACTGAGATACAGCTGTCATCCACCAGCCACTGGGGACGATGTTACTGAGATACAGCCGTCATCCACCAGCCACTGGGGACACTTTTACTGAGATACAGCTGTCATCCACCAGCCAGCAGTTAGCCTGGGGACACTGTTACTGAGATACAGCTGTCATCCACCAGCCAGCAGTTAGCATGGGGACGATGTTACTGAGATACAGCTGTCATCCACCAGCCAGCAGTTAGCATGGGGACGATGTTACTGAGATACAGCTGTCATCTACTAGCCAGCAGTTAGCCTGGGGACGATGTTACTGAGATACACCTGTCATCTACCAGCCACTGGGGACGATGTTACTGAGATACAACTGTCATCCACCAGCCAGCAGTTAGCCTGGGGACGATGTTACTGAGATACACCTGTCATCTACCAGCCACTGGGGACGATGTTACTGAGATACAACTGTCATCCACCAGCCAGCAGTTAGCCTGGGGACGCTGTTACTGAGATACAACTGTCATCCACCAGCCAGCAGTTAGCCTGGGGACGCTGTTACTGAGATACAGCTGTCATCTACCAGCCAGCAGTTAGCCTGGGGACGATGTTCCTGAGATACAGCTCTCATCTACCAGCCAGCAGTTAGCCTGGGGACGCTGTTACTGAGATACAGCTGTCATCCACCAGCCACTGGGGACGATGTTACTGAGATACAACTGTCATCCACCAGCCACTGCGGACGCTGTTACTGAGATACAGCTGTCATCCACCAGCCACTGGGGACGCTGTTACTGAAATACAGCTGTCATCGACCAGCCAGCAGTTAGCCTGGGGACGCTGTTACTGAGATACAACTGTCATCCACCAGCCACTGGGGACGCTGTTACTGAGATACAACTGTCATCTACCAGCCACTGGGGACGATGTTACTGAGATAAAACTGTCATCTACCAGCCACTGGCGACGATGTTACTGAGATACAACGGTCATCTACCAGCCACTGGGGACGATGTTACTGAGATACAGCTGTCATCTACCAGCCACTGAGGACGCTGTTACTGAGATACAACTGTCATCTACCAGCCACTGAGGACGCTGTTACTGAGATACAACTGTCATCTACCAGCCACTGGGGACGATGTTACTGAGATACAACTGTCATCTACCAGCCACTGAGGACGCTGTTACTGAGATACAACTGTCATCTACCAGCCATTGGGGACGATGTTACTGAGATACAGCTGTCATCTATCAGCCACTGGGGACGCTATTACTGAGATACAGCTGTCATCCCCCAGCCACTGGGGACGCTATATTACTGAGATACAACTGTCATCCACCAGCCACTGGGGACGATGTCACTGAGATACAGCTGTCATCCACCAGCCACTGGGGACGCTGTTACTGAGATACAGCTGTCATCGACCAGCCACTGGGGACGATGTTACTGATATACAGCTGTCATCTACCAGCCACTGAGGACGCTGTTACTGAGATACAACTGTCATCTACCAGCCACTGGGGACGATGTTACTGAGATACAACTGTCATCTACCAGCCACTGAGGACGATGTTACTGAGATACAGCTGTCATCTACCAGCCACTGGGGACGATGTTACTGAGATACAACTGTCATCTACCAGCCACTGGGGACGCTGTTACTGAGATACAACTGTCATCCACCAGCCACTGGGGACGATGTTACTGAGATACAGCTGTCATCTACGAGCCACTGGGGACGATGTTACTGAGATACAACTGTCATCTACCAGCCACTGGGGACGATGCTACTGAGATACAATTGTCATCTACCAGCCACTGAGGACGATGTTACTGAGATACAACTGTCATCTACCAGCCACTGGGGACGCTGTTACTGAGATACAACTGTCATCTACCAGCCACTGGGGACGATGTTACTGAGATACAACTGTCATCTACCAGCCAGCTGTTAGCCTGGGGACGCTGTTACTGAGAAACAACTGTCATCCACCAGCCAGCTGTTAGCCTGGGGACACTGTTACTGAGATACAACTGTCATCCACCAGCCAGCTGTTAGCCTGGGGACGCTGTTACAGAGATACAACTGTCATCTACCAGCCACTGGGGACGATGTTACTGAGATACAGCTGTCATCTACCAGCCACTGGGGACGATGTTACTGAGATACAGCTGTCATCTACCAGCCACTGGGGACGATGTTACTGAGATACAACTGTCATCTACCAGCCACTGGGGACGCTGTTACTGAGATACAACTGTCATCTACCAGCCACTGGGGACGATGTTACTGAGATACAACTGTCATCTACCAGCCACTGGGGACGATGTTACTGAGATACAGCTGTCATTCACCAGCCACTGGGGACGATGTTACTGAGATACAGCTGTCATCTACCAGCCACTGGGGACGATGTTACTGAGATACAACTGTCATCTACCAGCCACTGGGGACGATGCTACTGAGATACAATTGTCATCTACCAGCCACTGAGGACGATGTTACTGAGATACAACTGTCATCTACCAGCCACTGGGGACGATGTTACTGAGATACAACTGTCATCTACCAGCCACTGAGGACGATGTTACTGAGATACAACTGTCATCTACCAGCCACTAGGGACGCTGTTACTGAGATACAACTGTCATCTACCAGCCACTGGGGACGATTTTACTGAGATAGATCTGTCATCTACCAGCCAGCTGTTAGCCTGGGGACGCTGTTACTGAGATACAACTGTCATCTACCAGCCAGCATGTTTCGTATTGCGTCAGATGGGAATATTGACGAATACGCTGATTCGGTGTGCGAGTTCATTAGAACGTGCGTCGAAGATGTCGTTCCCATAGCAACGATAAAAACATTCCCTAACCAGAAACCGTGGATTGATGGCAGCATTCGCGTGAAACTGAAAGCGCGAACCACTGCTTTTAATCAGGGCAAGGTGTCTGGCAACATGACTGAATACAAACAGTGCAGCTATTCCCTCCGTAAGGCTATTAAACAAGCTAAGCGTCAGTACAGAGACAAAGTGGAATCTCAATTCAATGGCTCAGACACAAGAGGCATGTGGCAGGGTCTACAGTCAATCACGGACTACAAGATGAAATCCAGCCCAGTCACGGACCAGGATGTCTTGCTCCCAGGCAGACTAAATAACTTTTTTGCCCGCTTTGAGGACAATACAGTGCCACTGACACGGCCTGCAACGGAAACATGCGGTCTCTCCTTCACTGCAGCCGAGGTGAGTAAGACATTTAAACGTGTTAACCCTCGCAAGGCTGCAGGCCCAGACGGCATCCCCAGCCGCGCCCTCAGAGCATGCGCAGACCAGCTGGCCGGTGTGTTTACGGACATATTCAATCAATCCCTATACCAGTCTGCTGTTCCCACATGCTTCAAGAGGGCCACCATTGTTCCTGTTCCCAAGAAAGCTAAGGTAACTGAGCTAAACGACTACCGCCCCGTAGCACTCACTTCCGTCATCATGAAGTGCTTTGAGAGACGAGTCAAGGACCATATCACCTCCACCCTACCTGACACCCTAGACCCACTCCAATTTGCTTACCGCCCAAATAGGTCCACAGACAATGCAATCTCAACCACACTGCACACTGCCTTAACCCACCTGGACAAGAGGAATACCTATGTGAGAATGCTGTTCATCGTCTACAGCTCGGCATTCAACACCATAGTACCCTCCAAGCTCGTCATCAAGCTCGAGACCCTGGGTCTCGACCCCGCCCTGTGCAACTGGGTACTGGACTTCCTGACGGGCCGCCCCCAGGTGGTGAGGGTAGGCAACAACATCTCCTCCCCGCTGATCCGCAACGCGGGGGCCCCACAAGGGTGCGTTCTGAGCCCTCTCCTGTACTCCCTGTTCACCCACGACTGCGTGGCCACGCACGCCTCCAACTCAATCATCAAGTTTGCGGACGACACAACAGTGGTAGGCTTGATTACCAACAACGACGAGACGGCCTACAGGGAGGAGGTGAGGGCCCTCGGAGTGTGGTGTCAGGAAAATAACCTCACACTCAACGTCAACAAAACTAAGGAGATGATTGTGGACTTCAGGAAACAGCAGAGGGAACACCCCCCTATCCACATCGATGGAACAGTAGTGGAGAGGGTAGCTAGTTTTAAGTTCCTCGGCATACACATCACAGACAAACTGAATTGGTCCACTCACACTGACAGCGTCGTGAAGAAGGCGCAGCAGCGCCTCTTCAACCTCAGGAGGCTAAAGAAATTCGGCTTGTCACCAAAAGCACTCACAAACTTCTACAGATGCACAATCGAGAGCATCCTGGCGGGCTGTATCACCGCCGTCATCCACCAGCCACTGGGGACGCTGTTACTGAGATACAACTGTCATCCACCAGCCACTGGGGACGCTGTTACAGAGATACAACTGTCATCCACCAGCCAGCAGTTAGCCTGGGGACGCTGTTACTGAGATACAACTGTCATCTACCAGCCAGAAGTTAGCCTGGGGACGCTGTTACTGAGATACAACTGTCATCTACCAGCCACTGAGGACGATGTTACTGAGATACAACTGTCATCCACCAGCCAGCAGTTAGCCTGGGGACGCTGTTACTGAGATACAACTGTCATCTACCAGCCAGCTGTTAGCCTGGGGACGCTGTTACTGAGATACAACTGTCATCCACCAGCCAGCTGTTAGCCTGGGGACGCTGTTACTGAGATACAACTGTCATCTACCAGCCAGCAGTCAGCCTAGGGTTGCTGTTACAGAGATACAACTGTCATCCACCAGCCAGCAGTTAGCCTGGGGACGCTGTTACTGAGATACAACTGTCATCCACCAGCCATTGGGGACGCTGTTACAGAGATACAACTGTCATCCACCAGCCAGCAGTTAGCCTGGGGACGCTGTTACTGAGATACAACTGTCATCCACCAGCCACTGGGGACGCTGTTACTGAGATACAACTGTCATCTACCAGCCAGCTGTTAGCCTGGGGACGCTGTTACAGAGATACAACTGTCATCTACCAGCCAGCTGTTAGCCTGGGGACGCTGTTACAGAGATACAACTGTCATCTAGCAGCCAGCTGTTAGCCTGGGGACGCTGTTACTGAGATACAACTGTCATCTACCAGCCAGCAGTTAGCCTGGGGACGCTGTTACTGAGATACAACTGTCATCCACCAGCCAGCAGTTAGCCTGGGGACGCTGTTACTGAGATACAACTGTCATCCACCAGCCAGCAGTTAGCCTGGGGACGCTGTTACTGAGATACAACTGTCATCGACCAGCCAGCAGTTAGCCTGGGGACACTGTTACTGAGATACAACTGTCATCTACCAGCCAGCAGTTAGCCTGGGGACACTGTTACTGAGATACAACTGTCATCTACCAGCCAGCAGTTAGCCTGGGGACACTGTTACTGAGATACAGGTGCAGTAAGAATCCAGTTCATGGGTGCGTTTCTCTGTCCAGGCGTTGCTGACGCATGACATATATTACAATGCCTGGATAGGTATTTGAAGTGTGAAAAGCATTTCGCTGCACCTGTGATAACATCTGCAAATCTGTGTGCGTGACCAATAAACTTTTATCTGGAAGTATCTGCTACCCACATCATATGTTATAGCAATCTGGTCCCGAAGACACAGTCAATGACGTGGCAGACAACCATCGGTTGTTGCATGCAACATCTGAGCAGGGGAAGGCATTTAATCACTTCTGATTAGTGGGTGGGGTGAGGCTTGTGCATGCCTGTGTGTTCTGATTGGTTAGATGGGTGTACCTGTGTGTTCTGATTGGGTATCTGCAGCAGCAGGGCCAAGTCTGTGTAGTCGAAGGTGTCGTCCAGAGCCAGGAGGGCCCCATGGACCCCGCTCTCTGTCAGGTTGTCAGCGTACTCCTTCAGCCCGATGTTCTGCACCCAGCACATCACACGCTCGTTGGACCACACCATCACATCTACGCAGAGGAGTAGTGGGACGAAGACATCTGTCAGAAAATATCAGAACACCTGATTCTCACTCAAAGAAAACCACAGGGTGACTGGATCTTACACTGACAGGGCCAATGTGGGAGCAGACTTTTGCTCAAGCCAAGCAGTGAAACACCTTCTACTAACCATCAATCGAGGCTTTGATTGTTACTGAATGGAGGATTGGTTGGAT
>NC_060188.1:13143647-13201147 GCF_021184085.1 Oncorhynchus gorbuscha | reverse complement strand
GAGAAAGGAAAAAGGGAAGAAGAAATAAGGACAGAGGGAATAGGTGTAGAGCATGATAAGAGAGAGAGAGGGAGATTCTGAGAGAAGAGAGGGGGGAGAGGAGAGGAGAGAGGCTGTAGGGGTGGGCCAGATAGAGACAGATTGGTAACCATGTTGAAGCAGACATATTGGCTGACTGGTCACATTCAGAAGGATACAGCCAGGTTAATATAGTCAACATCTACCAACATGCCACGCCACAGAAGAAAACAAAAAGAGATAATGATGGAGAGAGAAAGAACGAGAGAATGAATGATGGAGAGAGATGGAGGACAAACAAGGCAACGAGGATTTAGAGAGAGAGAATAACAGTGTGTGTGTGTGTCTCTACATGCGTGTGTTTGTGAATGTTTGTGTGTGTGTGTGTGGCAACTCAGGGAGCATAGATAAGACAGGGCTGTGTGTGGGGGGAGACTGTCAGCAGGAAAACGTTGTTTATTCTTTAGTCTTTCAGGAGGTGCTCATAGGTCAGTCCTAAACCACACAGCCTAACCATTAACGTGTGTGTGTGTGTGTGTGTGTGTGTGTGTGTGTGTGTGTGTGTGTGTGTGTGTGTGTGTGTGTGTGTGTGTGTGTGTGTGTGTGTGTGTGTGTGTGTGTGTGTGTGTGTGTGTGTGTGTGTGTGTGTGTGTGTGTGTGTGTGTGTGTGTGTGTGTGTGTGTGTGTGTGTGTGTGAGGGGGGCAGCTTGGCGGAGGCAGGCGGGGGTGGTTCTTCTGAGACAGAAACCCAGCATGGGGGGCAGATTGACACCCTGGCTGTCAATCAGTAAGTGATGTATCCGATTGGGAGTTTTTCAGGCAGAACATCAAACAGCTCCCACCCACCCTGCTTACACAAGCCATTGATTGACAGACAGGCGACGGATGGCGGATCCTGTACTGCCCAGAGGCCCTTGCTTTGGTTTATCACGTCATTACCCAGAGGCTAGCCGCTAACGCCTCCCACCAAACCCACTGCATGATGACATCCTGCACTGTGTCACACAAATCTCTAGGTGCTCCATGCAGCAGATCCAGCCTAATCTACACTACAGCACACTGATCCACACGCATCCCCTCTAATCTCCACTACTGCACATTTCTACCACTTCTACTGCTCCAAAACCTCTCCATGAGAATCCACACAGGACCAGAATGCTGCTGGGACTGCAGCTAGCTAGCGCCACCACTCATCCACTCTGCTGTGTAGAATTCATTCAAAGGGATCTGGGACGATGCTCCATATTTACAATTAGCCAGGATGGGATTGCACTTGGACTCTTTGGTTTGCCCTATAAACAGAGGGCTGGACCTTCGTTATCAATTTGGAAATGTCTCATGAATATTTCAAAGTGTTCCGGAGGTGCCCTGATTTGTTGTGGGAGTGCTAGCCAGCCCCTCAGGGCAACCCTGGCATCAGAACCCAGATAATAACTCTTCTTCAGGATGTTCTGCTCTATCCCACAATACACATTACTACGGCCAGGAGTTTTTCCTGGGATTTTGTCTTGCTAATGTCACTTGGACAGAAACACCTCCATGTCCTACACATGACTAATGCTTCCTGTATGTTACTGTGTTGTTAATGATTCAAGTATGTTACTGTATGTTACTGTGTGTTACTGTGTTGTTAATGATTCTTGTATGTTTCTGTATGTCACTGTGTTGTTAATGATTCTTGTATGTTACTGTGTTGTTAATGATTCCTGTATGTTACTGTATATTACTGTGTGTTAATGATTCCTGTATGTTACTGTGTGTTACTGTATGTTACTGTGTTGTTAATGATTCATGTATGTTACTGCATGTTGGAGTGTTGTTAAGGATTCCTGTATGTTAGTGTGTTGTTAATGATTCCTGTATGTTACTGTATGTTACTGTGTGTTAAGGATTCCTGTATGCTACTGTGTTTATAATGATTCCTGTATGTTACTGTGTTGTTAATGATTCATGTATGTTACTGCATGTTGGCGTGTTGTTAAGGATTCCTGTATGTTAGTGTGTTGTTAATGATTCCTGTATGTTACTGTATGTTACTGTGTGTTAAGGATTCCTGTATGCTACTGTGTTTATAATGATTCCTGTATGTTACTGTGTTTATAATGATTCCTGTATGTTACTGTATGGGTACTGTGTTGTTAATGATTCCTGTATGTTACTGTATGTTACTATGTTGTTAATGATTCCTGTATGTTACTGTATGTTACTATGTTTTTAATGATTCCGGTATTTTACTGTATGTTAGTGTGTTGTTAATGATTCCTGTATGTTAGTGTGTTGTTAATTATTCCTGTATGTTACTGTATGTTACTGTATGTTAGTGTGTTGTTAACGATTCCTGTATGTTACTGTATGTTGGAGTGTTTATAATGATTCACTGTATGTTACTATGTTTTTAATGATTCCGGTATTTTACTGTATGTTAGTGTGTTGTTAATGATTCCTGTATGTTAGTGTGTTGTTAATTATTCCTGTATGTTACTGTATGTTACTGTATGTTAGTGTGTTGTTAACGATTCCTGTATGTTACTGTATGTTGGAGTGTTTATAATGATTCACTGTATGTTACTGTGTTGTTAAGGATTCCTGTATGTTACTGTATGTTACTATGTTGTTAATGATTCCTGTATGTTACTGTATGTTACTGTGTGTTAATGATTCCTGTATGTTACTGTGTGTTACTGTATGTTGGAGTGTTGTTAAGGATTCCTGTATGCTACTGTATGTTACTATGTTGTTAATGATTCCTGTATGTTACTGTATGTTACTGTGTGTTAATGATTCCTGTATGTTATTGTATGTTAGTGTGTTGTTAATGATTCCTGTATGTTACAGTATGTTAGTGTGTTGTTAATGATTCCTGTATGTTACTGTATGTTACTGTGTTGTTAATGATTCCTGTATGTTACTGTATGTTAGTGTGTTGTTAATGATTCATGCGTGGTACTGTATGTCACTGTGTTGTTAATGATTCCTGTATGTTACTGTATGTCACTGTGTTGTTAATGATTCCTGTATGTTACTGTATGTTAGTGTGTTGTTAATGATTCCTGTATGCTACTGTATGTTAGTGTGTTGTTAATGATTCATGCGTGGTACTGTATGTGTTGTTAATGATTCATGCGTGGTACTGTATGTGTTGTTAATGATTCCTGTATGTTACTGTTTTTATTTTTTTATTTTTTTTATTTGACCCCCTTTTTCTCCCTAATTTTGTGGTATCCAATTGTCTCGTCTCTACTATCTTGTCTCATCGCTACAACTCCCGTACGGGCTCGGGAGAGACAAAGGTTGAAAGTCATGCGTCCTCCGATACACAACCTATCTAAGCCGCACTGCTTCTTAACACAGCGCGCATCCAACTCGGAAGCCAGCCGCACCAATGTGTCAGAGGAAACACTGTGCACCTGGCAACCTTGGTAGCGTGCACTGCGCCCGGCCCGCCACAGGAGTCGCTGGTGCACGATGAGACAAGGATATCCCTACCGGCCAAACCCTCCCTACCCCGGACGACAGTATGCCAATTGTGAGTCGCCCCACGGACCTCACGATCGCGGCCGGTTACGACAGAGCCTGGGCGAGAACCCGAACCCAGAGTCTCTGGTGGCACAGCTCGCGCTGCAGTACAGCGCCCTTAACCACTGCGCCACCCAGGAGGCGTTACTGTGTTGTTAATGATTCCTGTGTGTTACTGTATGTTACTGTGTTGTTAATGATTCCCGTATGTTACTGTATGTTAGTGTGTTGTTAATGATTCCTGTATGTTACTGTGTGTTAGTGTGTTGTTAATGATTACTATATATTACTGTGTGTTAGTGTGTTGTTAATGATTACTATATATTACTGTGTGTTAGTGTGTTGTTAATGATTATTATATATTACTGTATGTTAGTGTGTTGTTAATGATTCCTGTATGTTACTGTATGTTACTGTGTTGTTAATGATTCCTGTATGTTACAGTATGTTAGTGTGTTGCTAATGATTCCTGTATGTTACTGTGTTGCTAATGATTCCTGTATGTTACTGTGTTGTTAATGATTCCTGTATGTTACTGTATGTTACTGTGTTGTTAATGATTCCTGTATGTTACTGTATGTTAGTTTGTTGCTAATGATTCCTGTATGTTACTGTGTTGCTAATGATTCCTGTATGTTACTGTATGTTACTGTGTTGTTAATGATTCCTGTATGTTACTGTATGTTAGTGTATGTGAATGATTCCTGTATGTTACTGTATGTTAGTTTGTTGTTAATGATTCCTGTATGTTACTGTATGTTACTGTGTTGTTAATGATTCCTGTATGTTACTGTATGTTAGTTTGTTGCTAATGATTCCTGTATGTTACTGTGTTGCTAATGATTCCTGTATGTTACTGTATGTTACTGTGTTGTTAATGATTCCTGTATGTTACTGTATGTTAGTGTATGTGAATGATTCCTGTATGTTACTGTATGTTAGTTTGTTGTTAATGATTCCTGTATGTTACTGTATGTTAGTGTATGTGAATGATTCCTGTATGTTACTGTATGTTAGTGTTTGTGAATGATTCCTGTATGTTACTGTATGTTAGTGTATGTGAATGATTCCTGTATGTTAGTGTATGTTAGTGTTTGTGAATGATTCCTGCATGTTAGTGTATGTTAGTGTTTGTGAATGATTCCTGTATGTTACTGTATGTTAGTGTTTGTGAATGATTCCTGCATGTTAGTGTATGTTAGTGTTTGTGAATGATTCCTGTATGTTACTATGTTGTTACCTGTTTCGTGCTGCTGTCCCCTCATCATGTAGACAAAGTCTCGGCAGCTGGCTTCATGGCTGTCCTTCGCTGAGGAGTGTAAGCACAACTCCTCCACCAGAGTGAGTGCCTTCTTACACAGGTGGTCTTCATCCCAGTCCCCCGACATCTTCCAATCCGCATTGCACTCCCACCCGCAGTCAACCAATCACAGCACAGCCCTCGCCGCCCTCACCAAACGGACGGCACCTGGGTGAGAAGAGGTTCGATCCGGCCACGTTCCTTGGAGGGTCTGGAGAAATGGGTGGGCCCGGGGGAGATTGGACCAATCCAGGAATAAGGGGAGGGGCTCTGTCAGGTGCTGTCTACTTAGGCGGAGTCTAGCAGAGACCCTCCATGACTGACACGCCCATAAATGTGTGAGCCAAACCCACCCCTTTGTCTTTTCCTGAGAGGAATGAACGGAAAATATTAGGAAAAAGAAGATGAAAGACGATGTATAAATAGGTACTGTTATCATTATACCAATTGGTGACAGATTTTCATGCAAATATTCTCAAATCTGCATAAAACAATATATGCATTTTCCCACCAGAGGTGAGTTTCCATCAAACTAACCCATTGTGGATAAACGTCTGTGCGTGGTAAAAATCACTTTGAGGTTAAGTTCCCATGTACCGGATAAAACATGTCAATTAAATGGGGTACAGATGGTTTTGTCACAAAAACTGTTGCGATAAATAGCATACTTGGCCAATCAGGTTTTGGCGCATGCTCTCTAGACAAGTTCACTGTTCACTAATTGGCAGCCAAGCACCGATCATCATATCCCCAGAATTAAAATAATAGCCTACCCTCGATATTTATCTTCTTGAAAATTTGCAGGATCAACGTGCACTTAACCACCATGTGAAGTTCATGATCTGCCTGTAAACCTTTCCTGTTCTTCCCTGTCGTGGTGGGAGGTCATCGTGTGACTCCAAGTTTATTTTCGATATGATGGTTATTATATCAATATTTGCGCATGAAGGCGTTCCCGTTACCATTTCTCAGATAACTAGTTTTACAGACACAAAAAGATCCCAACATGTCGAATTAACAAATTGTCTGTCGGACATTTCCTGTTTCCATCAGCCTTGACTTTTTTTTAACGTCAGGTAATTCATCTGTGTTTAATGGTTGGATGGAAACCTGGTTTATGGTACATTTTTATTTCTGTTTTATGTCAACATACCTGTATTAGAGTGGTTTGTAAAGCCTAGGAGTCCCTGTCGTGTTTGAAATGTCGTCTCCACCAAGATACAGCTGAACAACACTTGGTTATGCTTCCAACAAATTCATAACCTTATACTAGTTTGTGTTCTTCTTCTTCTGTCACAGAGATAGGGATAGCTCTAACAGCATTTAGAGCACGGTTCAGCTCTGGGTAATGTAGTTCCAAGCAGATTCAATGGAATGCAGTAGTTTTCCTGGTTTTCCTCCAACCTAGATTCATAGAATGTCTTATAAATGGCTCCAACATCACCTGAAAGACAATGACAACACACTGAATGAGGTCAAGAACAAAATCCACAGAGATTGTGATAGAGATTGTATTACAATGGTTACACAAGGGGTATTACATTGAATTTGTCTCTTGTTGTTTGGATGCTCTCAGTAGTACCACAGAATGTAAAATCCCAGGACTGTTAGTGTTTCAGTGCACATACAGACAGACGTTGTGTCCTCTTTGTCCTTTTCTCAGAGAACTCTATTTCCAGAGCTCCTTAACATTCTCCCTTTGTTTTGAACTCATTCTGTCTCCAAAAAGCAGGTCAATGCCCCAACTTTCTCTTTCTCTATAGCTCTCTCCCTTTCTCACGGTCTGTGTGTCTGCAGGGATATATGGTAGAAATATGTCTAAAAATACATACATGAATGAATGTCTACATTCACGGTAATAGCTGGCATACTGTAATAAGATTTCTCATCAGTGAGGTGTCTGCTGCCAGAACGTCCAATGAGACGTCGTATCAGTGAGAGGTAGGCCCACTTGTCCAATGAGAACCCGGTTCGGCCAAAGGAACATCTATTTATCATTTGATGAGTCTGGTTCTGTGAAATGTCAGCATCAGTCTTTGTGCAGTGACTGACAACCTCCCTAGCAAAGTGTTGTTTATATGTCCATCTATCTCCCTGGCCATCAATCCATCAATCCAGCACAGCATTAAGAAGAGACACATTTCAATCAGGACAAGACTCAGGACAGGACATGTTGGTGCCATTTCTCCTTCTCTCTCTCCCTCTCTCTCAATCACACCCTTTCTCTCTATCTGAAAACTTCTGATAGGCACATTAGGTCCGTCAATTCGTCTGGAACAGGTTCAGAAAGGAAACTCAGACTCAACCAGGTCCATTTATCTGTCCGTCTCAGCTCGCTCCATTGTAAAAAATGAGTCTGAGATTAGCGTATTAAAACGCTACCCCCAACCCAACACCCCAGTCTGTATCCTCGCTCCACTCCCCTCCATCCAGACTGAGATAGTAAATCTTTCTGAGTGTGACTTTAAAACCCAGCATATCTCAATCTGAGGAATGGCTGTCTGGCACCAAACTGGTCCTCTCAAATGGCAGCAAGAACATTAGGGGGAGGCAGGAAAAGAGAGGGGAGATGAGAGAATGTGTATGGATGTGTCTGTGAGAGAGAATGAGATGGTATGAGAAAGAGAATGTGTATGGATGTGTCTGTGAGAGAGAATGAGATGGTATGAGAAAGGGAATGTGTATGGATGTGTCTGTGAGAGAGAATGAGATGGTATGAGAAAGGGAATGTGTATGGATGTGTCTTTGAAAGAGAATGAGATGGTATGAGAAAGAGAATGTGTATGGATGTGTCTGTGAGAAAGAATGAGATGGTATGAGAAAGGGAATGTGTATGGATGTGTCTGTGAGAGAGAATGAGATGGTATGAGAAAGGGAATGTGTATGGATGTGTCTGTGAAAGAGAATGAGATGGTATGAGAAAGGGAATGTGTATGGATGTGTCTGTGAAGAGAATGAGATGGTATGAGAAAGAGAATGTGTATGGATGTGTCTGTGAAAGAGAATGAGATGGTATGAGAAAGAGAATGTGTATGGATGTGTCTGTGAGAGAGAATGAGATGGTATGAGAAAGGGAATGTGTATGGATGTGTCTGTGAAAGAGAATGAGATGGTATGAGAAAGAGAATGTGTATGGATGTGTCTGTGAGAGAGAATGAGATGGTATGAGAAAGGGAATGTGTATGGATGTGTCTGTGAAAGAGAATGAGATGGTATGAGAAAGAGAATGTGTATGGATGTGTCTGTGAGAGAGAATGAGATGGTATGAGAAAGGGAATGTGTATGGATGTGTCTTTGAAAGAGAATGAGATGGTATGAGAAAGAGAATGTGTATGGATGTGTCTGTGAAAGAGAATGAGATGGTATGAGAAAGAGAATGTGTATGGATGTGTCTATGAGAGAGAATGAGATGGTATGAGAAAGAGAATGTGTATGGATGTGTCTGTGAGAGAGAATGAGATGGTATGAGAAAGAGAATGTGTATGGATGTGTCTGTGAGAGAGAATGAGATGGTATGAGAAAGAGAATGTGTATGGATGTGTCTGTGAGAGAGAATGAGATGGTATGAGAAAGAGAATGTGTATGGATGTGTCTGTGAGAGAGAATGAGATGGTATGAGAAAGGGAATGTGTATGGATGTGTCTGTGAGAGAAAATGAGATGGTATGAGAAAGGAAATGTGCATGGATGTGTCTGTGAAAGAGAACGAGATGGAATGAGAAAGAGAATGTGTATGGATGTGTCTGTGAGAGAGAATGAGATGGTATGAGAAAGAGGGGAGAGAAAGGAGCGATATGGACATCAGATGAAAGGAGGGAGAGGGGGAGATGAAAGGTAAGTAGAAAGGAATGGAATGGAGCAGGAGGCAGTGTTGGTGACATAGCAACAATAGTCATCAAGATCTGGCAGTGCAATTTACTAGAAGCAAAATATTTACAGAGTCTCATTATTTACTGATAAATATCAGACACGTACAGACTCATCTCTTCCTCCATACAACACTCTATACTGAGACGCTCACAGCCACAAAGGAACACAAACCTCCCACAGACATTCCATTGACTGCTGCCCTGTTTTAAATCAATAACCTTAGGCAACCAATACACCAACAGAGACCGGTCAACCAGGAAGGTCACTGTCCAATCGCACTACAGCGACGGGACAGCGGGGAAGGGATTTGTCTAATCACACTACAGAGACTGGAAAACCAAGGACGTGCTCTGTCCAATCACAATAGACGGATTAGGCAACCAGGAAGGTCACTGTCGAATCAAACAACAGAGAATAGGTAAGTGGAGTGAGGTCACTGTCCAATCACAAAATGGTGGTAAATTCACTGCTCAAACACCCAACATGGACTCGGGAACCAGGAAGGTCACGTTCCAATCACAAAACATTAATCTGGCACCAGTAAGGTCACTGTCCAATCATGTCGCAGAGAGCAGCCAGGCGCCCACTAAGGTCAGAGACGGATAACCAAGGCTACTGCCCAATCTTATGGCAAAAAACAGATGGTTAGTAAAGTCACTGTCCAATCAGAGACCCCCTCCAGCTAAACACATTTAACATGTGATGAATGATGTTGACTGAAAGTGCACCTAAGCACTGGTTTTAGGCCAGATGTTTCTTTGGGCCTATAATGGGTGAGGCTTGTATTTGCTTTGGGACAACTGATTCTGGGCATGCTCTCGGGGCCTTCTCTCTCTCTAGAGTGTGATGAATCTCTGAGGTTGTGCCAGTTTGTTCATTTGTTAAGAAAAGCCAAAGAGGCAGAAGAGGAGGAGAGGAGTGAATATGTGAACTGTGACACATTGAAACCCAAAAAGCACGCATTTCACACACAGGGGATCATAGGAGAGGAACGTAAATCTCAGCTCATTCACTGGGTTTCCTCTTCAGAGGAAGGCATCACACCTGAGCCTGACACAGTATGTCTCTCATACAGAATACGTTCAACATCACAGCTTTGCATTATGTCAAAATTAGTATAATATCACATTACCTGCTGTGTAGCGACTATTATGCAGAGATTATGGTAATGTCAGCACGTCCTTTGAAATATTGCAATTTATTTCACATCAGACGTCAGTCTTTCTTGAGGGACTTCCCTTTTCCTTTCACCGCAACAGAAGTGGTGAATTCGACCAAAGGGCGAAGCAGTTTGGATTTCTTCCAGAGACAAATCAAACATTTGAATGGGTTTAGAAGATTTCATCGTCTCCTTCTCATTTGCACGGCTGACTTTCACTCTACAGGCTCAGCAACTGTTACATTTGAACAGAATTCCTTTGCTATTAGAAGTAACGCTCTGTCTGAAAAACGACAACCTATGTGTTTGATAGAGAAAATGTAAATGAGCAAAGACAGGTTGGGTGGAATGAGGTACATGAGGTACAGCTAATGGGATGTTTCAGCCGCATCTCACTGAAGCTGATGGGATTATTTTCTATTAGCTCCCTCTTCTTTTTGTTATCTTTTACCTGTAGTCATCTCAAATCTACCTCTCATTACTTTCAGGAACGTTTTGGTTTCTTTTACCTGTAGTCATCTCAAATCTACCTCTCATTACTTTCAGGAACGTTTTGTTATCTTTTACCTGTAGTCATCTCAAATCTACCTCTCATTACTTTCAGGAACGTTTTGGTTTCTTTTACCTGTAGTCATCTCAAATCTACCTCTCATTACTTTCAGGAACGTTTTGGTTTCTTTTACCTGAAGTCATCTCAAATCTACCTCTCATTACTTTCAGGAACGTTTTGGTTTCTTTTACCTGTAGTCATCTCAAATCTACCTCTCATTACTTTCAGGAACGTTTTGTTATCTTTTACCTGTAGTCATCTCAAATCTACCTCTCATTACTTTCAGGAACGTTTTGGTTTCTTTTACCTGTAGTCATCTCAAATCTACCTCTCATTACTTTCAGGAACGTTTTGGTTTCTTTTACCTGTAGTCATCTCAAATCTACCTCTCATTACTTTCAGGAACGTTTTGTTATCTTTTACCTGAAGTCATCTCAAATCTACCTCTCATTACTTTCAGGAACGTTTTGTTTTCTCCTGAGGAAAGATGACCTATTATGAGGTTGCACATCTAGTAGCTTAAAAAGCAACAGGATATTCCACCATATGCATAGTGTTTGATTAATTTCACGTAATGCATTTTCATAATAATATGATTATATAGTTTTCTATTTCACTACCTCACTTTAAAAAGCACAGCTCTGTCCTCTTCTCTTGAGTTCTTTAGAATACTGCCCTTCTCTACTCTACTCTACCATCCTCTCCTCTACTCTACCATCCTCTACTCTCCTCTACCATCCTCTCCTCTACTCTACCATCCTCTCCTTTACCATTCTCTCCTCTCCTCTACCATCCTCTTTTCTACTCTACCATCCTCTACTCTACGCTACCATCCTCTCCTCTCCTTTACCATCCTCTACTGTACTCTACCATCCTCTTCTCTACTCTACCATCCTCTACTCTACTCTACCATCTTCTCCTCTCCTTTACCATCCTCTCCTCTACTCTACCTTCCTCTCCTCTACTCTACCATCCTCTACTCTACTCTACCATCCTCTACTCTACTCTACTCTACCATCCTCTCCTCTACTCTACCATCCTCTACTATACTCTACCATCCTCTCCTCTCCTTTACCATCCTCTCCTCTACTCTACCATCCTCTCCTCTCCTCTACCATCCTCTAATCTACTCTACCATCTTCTACTCTACTCTACTCTACCATCCTATACTCTACTCTACCATCCTCTCCTCTACCCTACCATCCTCTCATCTACTCTCCATCCTCTCCTCTAATCTACCATCTTCTCCTCTCCTCTACCATCCCCTCCTCTACTCTACCATCTTCTCCTCTCCTCTACCATCCTCTCATCTACTCTACCATCCTCTCCTCTACTCTACCATCTTCTCCTCTACTCTACCATCCATTACTCTACTATACCATCATCTCCTCTACTCTACCATCCTCTCCTCTACTCTACCATACTCTCCTCTACTCTACCATCTTCTCCTCTACTCTACCATCCATTACTCTACTATACCATCATCTCCTCTACTCTACCATCCTCTCCTCTACTCTACCATACTCTCCTCTACTCTACCATCTTCTCCTCTACTCTACCATCCATTACTCTACTATACCATCATCTCCTCTACTCTACCATCCTCTCCTCTACTCTACCATACTCTCCTCTACTCTACCATCTTCTCCTCTACTCTACCATCCATTACTCTACTATACCATCATCTCCTCTACTCTACCATCCTCTCCTCTACTCTACCATACTCTCCTCTACTCTACCATCCTCTCCTCTCTTCTACCATTCCTCTCGTCTACCATCCTCTACTCTACCATCCTCTCCTCTACTCTACCATACTCTCCTCTACTCTACCATCCGCTCCTCTCCTCTACCATTCCTCTCGTCTACCATCCTCTACTCTACCATCCTCTCCTCTACTCTACCATACTCTCCTCTACTCTACCATCCTCTCCTCTCTTCTACCATTCCTCTCGTCTACCATCCTCTACTCTACCATCCTATCCTCTACTCTACCATCCTCTCCTCTCCTCTACCATCCTCTCCTCTCTTCTACCATTCCTCTCATCTACCATCCTCTACTCTACCATCTTCTCCTCTACTCTACCATCCTCTTTTCTACTCTACCATCCTCTACTCTACTCTACCATCCTCTCCTCTCCTCTACCATCCTCTAATCTACTCTACCATCTTCTACTCTACTCTACCATCCTATACTCTACTCTACCATCCTCTCCTCTCCTCTACCATCCTCTCATCTACTCTCCATCCTCTCCTCTAATCTACCATCTTCTCCTCTCCTCTACCATCCCCTCCTCTACTCTACCATCTTCTCCTCTCCTCTACCATCCTCTGCTCTACCATCCTCTCATCTACTCTCCATCCTCTCCTCTAATCTACCATCTTCTCCTCTCCTCTACCATCCCCTCCTCTAATCTACCATCTTCTCCTCTCCTCTACCATCCTCTCATCTACTCTACCATCCTCTCCTCTACTCTACCATCTTCTCCTCTACTCTACCATCCATTACTCTACTATACCATCATCTCCTCTACTCTACCATCCTCTCCTCTACTCTACCATACTCTCCTCTACTCTACCATCCTCTCCTCTCTTCTACCATTCCTCTCGTCTACCATCCTCTACTCTACCATCCTCTCCTCTACTCTACCATACTCTCCTCTACTCTACCATCCTCTCCTCTCTTCTACCATTCCTCTCGTCTACCATCCTCTACTCTACCATCCTCTCCTCTACTCTACCATCCTCTCCTCTCCTCTACCATCCTCTCCTCTCTTCTACCATTCCTCTCGTCTACCATCCTCTACTCTACCATCTTCTCCTCTACTCTACCATCCTCTTTTCTACTCTACCATCCTCTACTCTACTCTACCATCCTCTCCTCTCCTTTACCATCCTCTACTGTACTCTACCATCCTCTTCTCTACTCTACCATTCTCTACTCTACTCTACCATCCTCTCCTCTCATTTACCATCCTCTCCTCTACTCTACCTTCCTCTCCTCTACTCTACCATCCTCTAATCTACTCTACCATCTTCTCCTCTACTCTACCATCCTCTTTTCTACTCTACCATCCTCTACTCTACTCTACCATCGTCTCCTCTCCTTTACCATTCTCTACTCTACTCTACCATCCTCTCCTCTACTCTACCATCCTCTCCTCTCCTTTACCATCCTCTACTCTACTCTACCATCCTCTCCTCTCCTCTACCATCCTCTAATCTACTCTACCATCTTCTACTCTACCATCCTATACTCTACTCTACCATCCTCTCCTCTCCTCTCCTCTACCATCCTCTCATCTACTCTCCATCCTCTCCTCTAATCTACCATCTTCTCCTCTCCTCTACCATCCCCTCCTCTACTCTACCATCTTCTCCTCTCCTCTACCATCCTCTGCTCTACCATCCTCTCATCTACTCTACCATCCTCTCCTCTACTCTACCATCCTCTCCTCTACTCTACCATACTCTCCTCTACTCTACCATCCTCTCCTCTACTCTACCATCCATTACTCTACTATACCATCATCTCCTCTACTCTACCATCCTCTCCTCTACTCTACCATACTCTCCTCTACTCTACCATACTCTCCTCTACTCTACCATCCTCTCCTCTCTTCTACCATTCCTCTCGTCTACCATCCTCTACTCTACCATCCTCTCCTCTACTCTACCATACTCTCCTCTACTCTACCATCCTCTCCTCTCTTCTACCATTCCTCTTGTCTACCATCCTCTACTCTACCATCCTCTCCTCTACTCTACCATCCTCTCCTCTCCTCTACCATCCTCTCCTCTCTTCTACCATTCCTCTTGTCTACCATCCTCTACTCTACCATCCTCTCCTTTCCTCTACCATCCTCTCCTCTCCTCTACCATCCTCTTCTCTACTCTACCATCCTCTACTCTACTCTACCATCCTCTACTCTACTCTACTATACCATGATGGTATAGTAGCTGCCCTGGCCCCCAATGGTGGAACAAACTCCCTCACGACGCCAGGACAGCGGAGTCAATCACCACCTTCCGGAGACACCTGAAACCCCACCTCTTTAAGGAATACCTAGGATAGGATAAGTAATCCCTCTCACCCCCCCCCCTAAGTTTTAGATGCACTATTGTTAAGTGACTGTCCCACTGGATGTCATAAGGTGAATGCACCAATTTGTAAGTCGCTCTGGATAAGAGCGTCTGCTAAATGACTTAAATGTAAATGTAAATGTACTCTACTCTACCATCCTCTCCTTTACCATCATCTGTCTCTACTCTACCATCCACTACTCTACTCTACCATCCTCTCCTCTACCATCCTCTACTCTACTCTACCATCCACTACTCTACTCTACCATCCTCTCTCCTCTACTCTACCATCCGCTACTCTACTCTACCATCCCCTACTCTACTCTACCATCATCTCCTTTACCATGCTCTTCTCTACTCTACCATCCTCTACTCTACTCTACCATCCTCTCCTCTCCTCTCCTCTACCATCCTCTACTCTCCTCTACTCTACCATCCTCTCCTTTACCATCCTCTCCTCTCCTCTACCATCCTCTTTTCCACTCTACCATCCTCTACTCTACTCTTCCATCCTCTACTCTACTCTACCATCCTCTCCTCTCCTTTACCATCCTCTACTGTACTCTACCATCCTCTTCTCTACTCTACCATTCTCTCCTCTCCTCTACCATCCTCTTTTCTACTCTACCATCCTCTACTCTACTCTACCATCCTCTCCTCTACTCTACCATCCTCTACCCTACTCTACCATCCTCTCCTTTACCATCCTCTCCTCTCCTCTACCATCCTCTTTTCCACTCTACCATCCTCTACCCTACTCTACCATCCTCTACTCTACTCTACCATCCTCTCCTCTACTCTACCATCCTCTACTCTACCATCCTCTCCTTTACTCAACCATCCTCTACTCTACCATCCTCTACTCTACTATCCTCTACTCTACTCTACTCTACCATCCTCTACTCTACTCTACCATCCTCTCCTCTACTCTACCATCCTCTCCTCTACTCTACCATCCTCTCCTCTACTCAACCATCCTCTCCTCTACTCAACCATCCTCTCCTCTACTCTACCATCCTCTACTCTACCATCCTCTTTTCTACTCTACCATCCTCTCCTCTACTCTACCATCCTCTCCTCTCCTTTACCATCCTCTACTCTACTCTACCATCCTCTCCTCTCCTCTACCATCCTCTAATCTACTCTACCATCTTCTACTCTACTCTACCATCCTATACTCTACTCTACCATCCTCTCCTCTCTCTCCTCTACCATCCTCCTACTCTCCATCCTCTCCTCTAATCTACCATCTTCTCCTCTCCTCTACCATCCCCTCCTCTACTCTACCATCTTCCTCTCCTCTACCATCCTCTGCTCTACCATCCTCTCATCTACTCTACCATCCTCTCCTCTACTCTACCATCCTCTCTACTCTACCATACTCTCCTCTACTCACCATCCTCTCCTCTACTCTACCATACCATCCTCTACTCTACCATCTTCTCCTCTACTCTACCATCCATTACTCTACTATACCATCATCTCCTCTACTCTACCATCCTCTCTCCTCTACTCTACCATACTCTCCTCTATACCATCTTCTCCTCTACTCTACCATCCATTACTCTACTATACCATCATCTCCTCTACCTCTACTCTACCATCCTCTCCTCTACTCTACCATCCTCTCCTCTTCTACCATCCTCCATCCTCTACTCTACCATCCTCTCCTCTACTCTACCATACTCTCCTCTACTCTACCATCCGCTCCTCTCCTCTACCATTCCTCTCGTCTACCATCCTCTACTCTACCATCCTCTCCTCTACTCTACCATACTCTCCTCTACTCTACCATCCTCTCCTCTCTTCTACCATTCCTCTCGTCTACCATCCTCTACTCTACCATCCTATCCTCTACTCTACCATCCTCTCCTCTCCTCTACCATCCTCTCCTCTCTTCTACCATTCCTCATCTACCATCCTCTACTCTACCATCTTCTCCTCTACTCTATCCTCTTTTCTACTCTACCATCCTCTACTCTACTCTACCATCCTCTCCTCTCCTCTACCATCCTCTAATCTACTCTACCATCTTCTACTCTACTCTACCATCCTATACTCTACTCTACCATCCTCTCTCTCCTCTACCATCCTCTCATCTACTCTCCATCCTCTCCTCTAATCTACCATCTTCTCCTCTCCTCTACCATCCTCCTCTACTCTACCATCTTCTCCTCTCCTCTACCATCCTCTGCTCTACCATCCTCTCATCTACTCTCCATCCTCTCCTCTAATCTACCATCTTCTCTCTCCTCTACCATCCCCTCCTCTAATCTACCATCTTCTCCTCTCCTCTACCATCCTCTCATCTACTCTACCATCCTCTCCTACTCTACCATCTTCTCCTCTACTCTACCATCCATTACTCTACTATACCATCATCTCCTCTACTCTACCATCCTCTCCTCTACTCTACCATACTCTCCTCTACTCTACCATCCTCTCCTCTCTTCTACCATTCCTACCATCCTCTACTCTACCATCCTCTCCTCTACTCTACCATACTCTCTCTACTCTACCATCCTCTCCTCTCTTCTACCATTCCTCTCGTCTACCATCCTCTACTCTACCATCCTCTCCTCTACTCTACCATCCTCTCCTCTCCTCTACCATCCTCTCCTCTCTTCTACCATTCCTCTCGTCTACCATCCTCTACTCTACCATCTTCTCCTCTACTCTACCATCCTCTTTTCTACTCTACCATCCTCTACTCTACCATCCTCTCCTCTCCTTTACCATCCTCTACTGTACTCTACCATCCTCTTCTCTCTACCATTCTCTACCATCCTCTCCTCTCATTTACCATCCTCTCCTCTACCACCTTCCTCTCCTCTACTCTACCATCCTCTAATCTACTCTACCATCTTCTCTCTCTACTCTACCATCCTCTTTTCTACTCTACCATCCTCTACTCTACTCTACCATCGTCTCCTCTCCTTTACCATTCTCTACTCTACTCTACCATCTCTCCTCTACTCTACCATCCTCTCCTCTCCTTTACCATCCTCTACTCTACTCTACCATCCTCTCCTCTCTCTACCATCCTCTAATCTACTCTACCATCTTCTACTCTACCATCCTATACTCTACTCTACCATCCTCTCCTCTCCTCTCCTCTACCATCCTCTCATCTACTCTCCATCCTCTCCTCTAATCTACCATCTTCTCCTCTCCTCTACCATCCCCTCCTCTACTCTACCATCTTCTCTCTCCTCTACCATCCTCTGCTCTACCATCCTCTCATCTACTCTACCATCCTCTCCTCTACTCTACCATCCTCTCCTCTACTCTACCATACTCTCCTCTACTCTACCATCCTCTCCTCTACTCTACCATCCATTACTCTACTATACCATCATCTCCTCTACTCTACCATCCTCTCCTCTACTCTACCATACTCTCCTCTACTCTACCATACTCTCCTCTACTCTACCATCCTCTCCTCTCTTCTACCATTCCTCTCGTCTACCATCCTCTACTCTACCATCCTCTCCTCTACTCTACCATACTCTCCTCTACTCTACCATCCTCTCCTCTCTTCTACCATTCCTCTTGTCTACCATCCTCTACTCTACCATCCTCTCCTCTACTCTACCATCCTCTCCTCTCCTCTACCATCCTCTCCTCTCTTCTACCATTCCTCTTGTCTACCATCCTCTACTCTACCATCCTCTCCTTTCCTCTACCATCCTCTCCTCTCCTCTACCATCCTCTTCTCTACTCTACCATCCTCTACTCTACTCTACCATCCTCTACTCTACTCTACTATACCATGATGGTATAGTAGCTGCCCTGGCCCCCAATGGTGGAACAAACTCCCTCACGACGCCAGGACAGCGGAGTCAATCACCACCTTCCGGAGACACCTGAAACCCCACCTCTTTAAGGAATACCTAGGATAGGATAAGTAATCCCTCTCACCCCCTAAGTTTTAGATGCACTATTGTTAAGTGACTGTCCCACTGGATGTCATAAGGTGAATGCACCAATTTGTAAGTCGCTCTGGATAAGAGCGTCTGCTAAATGACTTAAATGTAAATGTAAATGTACTCTACTCTACCATCCTCTCCTTTACCATCATCTGTCTCTACTCTACCATCCACTACTCTACTCTACCATCCTCTCCTCTACCATCCTCTACTCTACTCTACCATCCACTACTCTACTCTACCATCCTCTCCTCTCCTCTACTCTACCATCCGCTACTCTACTCTACCATCCCCTACTCTACTCTACCATCATCTCCTTTACCATGCTCTTCTCTACTCTACCATCCTCTACTCTACTCTACCATCCTCTCCTCTCCTCTCCTCTACCATCCTCTACTCTCCTCTACTCTACCATCCTCTCCTTTACCATCCTCTCCTCTCCTCTACCATCCTCTTTTCCACTCTACCATCCTCTACTCTACTCTTCCATCCTCTACTCTACTCTACCATCCTCTCCTCTCCTTTACCATCCTCTACTGTACTCTACCATCCTCTTCTCTACTCTACCATTCTCTCCTCTCCTCTACCATCCTCTTTTCTACTCTACCATCCTCTACTCTACTCTACCATCCTCTCCTCTACTCTACCATCCTCTACCCTACTCTACCATCCTCTCCTTTACCATCCTCTCCTCTCCTCTACCATCCTCTTTTCCACTCTACCATCCTCTACCCTACTCTACCATCCTCTACTCTACTCTACCATCCTCTCCTCTACTCTACCATCCTCTACTCTACCATCCTCTCCTTTACTCAACCATCCTCTACTCTACCATCCTCTACTCTACTATCCTCTACTCTACTCTACTCTACCATCCTCTACTCTACTCTACCATCCTCTCCTCTACTCTACCATCCTCTCCTCTACTCTACCATCCTCTCCTCTACTCAACCATCCTCTCCTCTACTCAACCATCCTCTCCTCTACTCTACCATCCTCTACTCTACCATCCTCTTTTCTACTCTACCATCCTCTCCTCTACTCTACCATCCTCTCCTCTCCTTTACCATCCTCTACTCTACTCTACCATCCTCTCCTCTCCTCTACCATCCTCTAATCTACTCTACCATCTTCTACTCTACTCTACCATCCTATACTCTACTCTACCATCCTCTCCTCTCCTCTCCTCTACCATCCTCTCATCTACTCTCCATCCTCTCCTCTAATCTACCATCTTCTCCTCTCCTCTACCATCCCCTCCTCTACTCTACCATCTTCTCCTCTCCTCTACCATCCTCTGCTCTACCATCCTCTCATCTACTCTACCATCCTCTCCTCTACTCTACCATCCTCTCCTCTACTCTACCATACTCTCTCTACTCTACCATCCTCTCCTCTACTCTACCATCCATTACTCTACTATACCATCATCTCCTCTACTCTACCATCCTCTCCTCTACTCTACCATACTCTCCTCTACTCTACCATACTCTCCCTCTACTCTACCATCCTCTCCTCTCTTCTACCATTCCTCTCGTCTACCATCCTCTACTCTACCATCCTCTCCTCTACTCTACCATACTCTCCTCTACTCTACCATCCTCTCCTCTCTTCTACCATTCCTCTTGTCTACCATCCTCTACTCTACCATCCTCTCCTCTACTCTACCATCCTCTCCTCTCCTCTACCATCCTCTCCTCTCTTCTACCATTCCTCTTGTCTACCATCCTCTACTCTACCATCCTCTCCTTTCCTCTACCATCCTCTCCTCTCCTCTACCATCCTCTTCTCTACTCTACCATCCTCTACTCTACTCTACCATCCTCTACTCTACTCTACTATACCATGATGGTATAGTAGCTGCCCTGGCCCCCCAATGGTGGAACAAACTCCCTCACGACGCCAGGACAGCGGAGTCAATCACCACCTTCCGGAGACACCTGAAACCCCACCTCTTTAAGGAATACCTAGGATAGGATAAGTAATCCCTCTCACCCCCCCCCCTAAGTTTTAGATGCACTATTGTTAAGTGACTGTCCCACTGGATGTCATAAGGTGAATGCACCAATTTGTAAGTCGCTCTGGATAAGAGCGTCTGCTAAATGACTTAAATGTAAATGTAAATGTACTCTACTCTACCATCCTCTCCTTTACCATCATCTGTCTCTACTCTACCATCCACTACTCTACTCTACCATCCTCTCCTCTACCATCCTCTACTCTACTCTACCATCCACTACTCTACTCTACCATCCTCTCCTCTCCTCTACTCTACCATCCGCTACTCTACTCTACCATCCCCTACTCTACTCTACCATCATCTCCTTTACCATGCTCTTCTCTACTCTACCATCCTCTACTCTACTCTACCATCCTCTCCTCTCCTCTCCTCTACCATCCTCTACTCTCCTCTACTCTACCATCCTCTCCTTTACCATCCTCTCCTCTCCTCTACCATCCTCTTTTCCACTCTACCATCCTCTACTCTACTCTTCCATCCTCTACTCTACTCTACCATCCTCTCCTCTCCTTTACCATCCTCTACTGTACTCTACCATCCTCTTCTCTACTCTACCATTCTCTCCTCTCCTCTACCATCCTCTTTTCTACTCTACCATCCTCTACTCTACTCTACCATCCTCTCCTCTACTCTACCATCCTCTACCCTACTCTACCATCCTCTCCTTTACCATCCTCTCCTCTCCTCTACCATCCTCTTTTCCACTCTACCATCCTCTACCCTACTCTACCATCCTCTACTCTACTCACCATCCTCTCCTCTACTCTACCATCCTCTACTCTACCATCCTCTCCTTTACTCAACCATCCTCTACTCTACCATCCTCTACTCTACTATCCTCTACTCTACTCTACTCTACCATCCTCTACTCTACTCTACCATCCTCTCCTCTACTCTACCATCCTCTCCTCTACTCTACCATCCTCTCCTCTACTCAACCATCCTCTCCTCTACTCAACCATCCTCTCCTCTACTCTACCATCCTCTACTCTACCATCCTCTCCTCTACTCAACCATCCTCTACTCTACTCTACCATCCTCTCCTCTACTCTACCATCCTCTACTCTACCATCCTCTCCTCTCCTCTACCATCCTCTCCTCTCCTCTACCATCCTCTCCTCTCCTCTACCATCATGTCTTCTCCTCTACCATCCTCTCCTCTCCTCTACCATCATGTCCTCTCCTCTACCATCCTCTCCTCTACTCTACCATCCTCTCCTCTACCATCCTCTACTCTACCATCCTCTCCTCTACTCTGCCATCCTCTACTCTACTCTACCATCCTCTACTCTACTCTACCATCCGCTACTCTACTCTCCCATCCTCTCCTCTACATCCTCTCCTCTACTCTACTCTACCATCCTTTACTCTACTCTACCATCCTCTACTCAACCATCCTCTCCTCTACTCTACTCTACTCTACCATCCTCTACTCTACCATCCTCTCCTCTACTCTACCATCCTCTACTCTACCATCCTCTCCTCTACTCAACCATCCTCTCCTCTACTCTACCATCCTCTACTCTACCATCCTCTACTCTACCATCCTCTCCTCTACTCAACCATCCTCTCCTCTACTCTACCATCCTTTCCTCTACTCTACCATCCTCTACTCTACCATCCTCTCCTCTCCTCTACTCTACCATCCTCTACTCTACTCTACCATCCTCTACTCTACCATCCTCTCCTCTACTCTACCATCCTCTACTCTACCATCCTCTCCTCTCCTCTACTCTACCATCCTCTACTCTACTCTACCATCCTCTACTCTACCATCCTCTTCTCTACTCTACCATCCTCTACTCTACCATCCTCTCCTCTCTTCTACTCTACCATCCTCTACTCTACCATCCACTACTCTACTCTACCATCCTCTCCTCTCCTCTCCTCTACCATCCACTACTCTACTCTACCATCCCCTACTCTACTCTACCATCATCTCCTTTACCATGCTCTTCTCTACTCTACCATCCTCTACTCTACTCTACCATCCTCTCCTCTCCTCTCCTCTACCATCCTCTACTCTCCTCTACTCTACCATCCTCTCCTTTACCATCCTCTCCTCTCCTCTACCATCCTCTTTTCCACTCTACCATCCTCTACTCTACTCTTCCATCCTCTACTCTACTCTACCATCCTCTCCTCTCCTTTACCATCCTCTACTGTACTCTACCATCCTCTTCTCTACTCTACCATTCTCTCCTCTCCTCTACCATCCTCTTTTCTACTCTACCATCCTCTACTCTACTCTACCATCCTCTCCTCTACTCTACCATCCTCTACCCTACTCTACCATCCTCTCCTTTACCATCCTCTCCTCTCCTCTACCATCCTCTTTTCCACTCTACCATCCTCTACCCTACTCTACCATCCTCTACTCTACTCTACCATCCTCTCCTCTACTCTACCATCCTCTACTCTACCATCCTCTCCTTTACTCAACCATCCTCTACTCTACCATCCTCTACTCTACTATCCTCTACTCTACTCTACCATCCTCTCCTCTACTCTACCATCCTCTCCTCTACTCTACCATCCTCTCCTCTACTCAACCATCCTCTCCTCTACTCAACCATCCTCTCCTCTACTCTACCATCCTCTACTCTACCATCCTCTCCTCTACTCAACCATCCTCTACTCTACTCTACCATCCTCTCCTCTACTCTACCATCCTCTACTCTACCATCCTCTCCTCTCCTCTACCATCCTCTCCTCTCCTCTACCATCCTCTCCTCTCCTCTACCATCATGTCTTCTCCTCTACCATCCTCTCCTCTCCTCTACCATCATGTCCTCTCCTCTACCATCCTCTCCTCTACTCTACCATCCTCTCCTCTACCATCCTCTACTCTACCATCCTCTCCTCTACTCTGCCATCCTCTACTCTACTCTACCATCCCATCCTCTACCATCCGCTACTCTACATCCTCTCCTCTACATCCTCTCCTCTACTCTACTCTACCATCCTTTACTCTACTCTACCATCCTCTACTCAACCATCCTCTCCTCTACTCTACTCTACTCTACCATCCTCTACTCTACCATCCTCTCCTCTACTCTACCATCCTCTACTCTACCATCCTCTCCTCTACTCAACCATCCTCTCCTCTACTCTACCATCCTCTACTCTACCATCCTCTACTCTACCATCCTCTCCTCTACTCAACCATCCTCTCCTCTACTCTACCATCCTTTCCTCTACTCTACCATCCTCTACTCTACCATCCTCTCCTCTCCTCTACTCTACTCTACCATCCTCTACTCTACCATCCTCTCCTCTACTCTACCATCCTCTACTCTACCATCCTCTCCTCTCCTCTACTCTACCATCCTCTACTCTACTCTACCATCCTCTACTCTACCATCCTCTTCTCTACTCTACCATCCTCTACTCTACCATCCTCTCCTCTCTTCTACTCTACCATCCTCTACTCTACCATCCTCTACTCTACTCTACCATCCTCTACTCTACTCAACCATTCTCTACTCTACCATCCTCTACTCTACTCTACCATCATCTACTCTACTCAACCATTCTCTACTCTACCATCCTCTCCTCTACTCTACCATCCTTTCCTCAGTTCTGTGCAGTCTGTTCTACTGTATTCCATGGACTTGTGTTATAAGCGCACAATCACTTCCGACCTCAAGACTCATCCTTTAAGACATGAAGTCATTGGATGCAGGGCCCTCCGCGACTCACACAGAGGTCATGACCTTTGCTCAATAGCACTGGCATGGACCTTTGCATCACTTCCTACCTATCGAGGCCAGTGCATCACAGCGTCTTGTCTGTCTGGGCCAATATCATCTGTGCTCTCTGCTCATCCAACTGTGTCAAACTGATGCACTAGGGTAAATAGATACTACCAAATACCTTTACCGCTACAAAAGAGGACTGCTTCCTGTATTTGGCTGTGAGATGGCACCAGAAATACAAGGCCAAGATTGAAGACCTTGTATTAATGTCTATTGACTAAAGGTAATAGCTTTGCTGCCCGCGACTCAGCCTTAAGGTTACTCCAGGCTGGCCTGTAACAGCCCATAGGCAAGATTTTAGTACAACTATCTGACGTTGGAGGTTTCAATATTCTGTTTATGTCCCTACATCATCACATAAACACACACACACACACACACACACACACACACACACACACACACACACACACACACACACACACACACACACACACACACACACACACACACACACACACACACACACACACACACACACACACACACACACACACACACACACACACACACACACACACACACACACACACTGAAGTCTGCTGTGCTGCATGCAGGGCTCTCTGCTGCTCCAGGCCTGCTCCCGCGAGTGTCTAAATGATCTATATCGTCACACAGGAAACACAGCGCGAGCACCAAGCTGAGCGAGAGGCCAGTGAGGAACCCTGGGATACTGGTTCCGCTCTCTTCCTGTGCAGACTAGAGCCGGTGGAAGAAGCTGCACATCCATATAAGCAGAGCAGCTCACTGGTCCAATACTAAGATGGCAACATTATCATCAGCCACACAGTGCACGTGGATAGCCCTCGCTTCATACTTCACTTACATTTACGTCAAAGTCAGTGAGCCATCGAGACTATCCTTGTGACTTTGGTTACATATGAGCGTATTCATATTTGCATAATTATGGAAGTCTATCTCATAAAGCCAGAGCCACTGTGCCTTTGATGGGGGGAGAGGGGAGAAGGGAGAGGAGAGAGGGGTGGGGTGGGTGGAGGGGAATAACACTCGTTTCAGCTCCTACATGTTTCCCCTGTCTTATTCATGCTGTGTGTGTGTGTGTGTGTGTGTGTGTGTGTGTGTGTGTGTGTGTGTGTGTGTGTGTGTGTGTGTGTGTGTGTGTGTGTGTGTGTGTGTGTGTGTGTGTGTGTGTGTGTGTGTGTGTGTGTGTGTGTGTGTGTGTGTGTGTGTGTGTGTGTGTGCGTGCGTGTTTCGCCCTATACACCTATACATGCATTCAAAAGTTGGATTTATCTGAGAGCAATGGCTTACATCCCGACAGGCATATAAACCCACATACACGCTATGCACACTGCACACTTGCGCGAGAGATAACCTACAGTGTGGGTTACATAGGCTACTATAAGCATGCCATAACGCTCGAACCAATGTGCTATACATTAAATTGGAATGATTACATTCGCACATCACTGCACAAAATATGCATACAATTTATATTTGAACCGGACAGACATACAGTCAGTTAGGTGGCACATAGCTACAGTATAGATAAGACTATAACACTTACGTGACACAAGATCACACAGGATAATATGGTGAGTAGCCGAACCTATATAACGACACATAGACGTGTATTAATATGACAACAATGAAATATCATCAAACCTCTATGTTGTATCCGAAACTGCTCCCTCTCCTACCTGCCGTTTCATCTAAAAACCAGCCTATTTTTCAGATGCGACGCGTTAAAAATCAACATTCCGCCCTCTACCCCAAGACAGGAAAATGGGTTCAAATACTGCACCTGGGATGGAAGAATAAGGCGGAGGGATAGACTGAGAGGGAGAAATGAACAATATGGTATCTCTCCGCTCCCCTCTCATCCTTTCCTATTTTCTTGTCTTGGAATGTGTTTTCTGTCTTCTCACCCTGTTTTTGTCTTTGTATTTCACTCTCCCCTCCCTCCCTCTCTTCCCCTGTGCTCGGAATACTAAACGGGCTTCTCTGCTCGCTGACTGTATAGCGCTACCCGTGCTAAAGACGTACTGATGTATATGTGTGGTAGAGAGGGGAGAGAGAGCCGAGCAGAGCCCGGGGATGGGAGGGGACGGTAGAGGCAGTGTGTGAGGAGGAGAGGGGGTGTTGCTGGAGGTGAGGAGACGCGTGGTGCGATGGGGACAGACCACTGTGGCTCGGCCCACCGCCAAAGGGACACGGCGTATGTGCCATGGTGTCCGGACGAGTGATATCGTGCACCACATCGTTAGGATCAAATCATGGTTTCGTGATAATGTAATTTCCCTTCGTGTGTGTACTGTAGGCCTATCTAACGATGTGACAAAACATCAACACCAAAATAATTGAAAATTGCAGCAATGTTGGCAACTGTAGTGGGAAGCATTCCATTGTAGCCTATATGTGGCGTTGCTAATCTTTGTCAACCCGAGCCAGCCCATGAGATATTACTAGAATGAGTTTAGACATCGCATAATTTGAGGCTGTGAGTGACTACGCCTCATGACGTAGGCTACCGGGCATTTCAAGTTCTGTAGTAAATCAAGTCATCTCTCTCATCTGCAAGTTATTCATGGTAGGCTTGTTATGGGGTTACTACCTACCGTGTTGTAGACTGCATTGTATTTATGATTACCCTTTTCTCTTGATTTCATTTACAGTTGCAAATGTGTTTACTGTAGAAAATTACAACTGCCTTGTCCTTTGGCTGGACTAGGCCGTAGTAGCTGCCTAGATGGCAATGCCTGCTGTCTCAAATAAATGTATCTACACATTATTTGTACAGGTAGTTGAAATATAGTGTAGGCCAGGCTATATAAGGTCTGCTTTCCTCTAGGATGGCCCAGCCCACAGTCAAAATAGGGATTTTAAGCACTTCTCAGCACTTCAAGCTAGCAAGGGACATAATGTTTTTTAGGTCAAATAATCAGAATACTCAGCCAGGAGCCATGATGGACTGAAGGTACATGCCAACTTCTTGGGCTGACATGAGATATGATGCTGTATGACTTGTAGATACACCTCAATGAGAATGGTTGTTTTTGGGACAAGAGACTTTGGCTTGACTAACACTAATAATGATAACCCTCTTTGATCAGTATAGCTGAAAATAGCTGAGTAATAGCATATTACTAGCAATACTGATATCTGTTATGTACAGTAAATATTCTAGTATTAACAGGGCAATTTTCAAATTTCTACCATAATTATATGTGTGGAATTAATACTCCCAAGTGATCACAAACAGTCGTAATAAGTCATAATTACTTCCCTCCTGATCATCTGATCCCAGACAGTCATAATAAGTCATAATTACTTCCCTCCTGATCATCTGATCCCAGACAGTCATAATAAGTCATAATTACTTCCCTCCTGATCATCTGATCCCAGACAGTCATAATAAGTCATAATTACTTCTCTCCTGATCATCTGATCCCAGACAGTCATAATAAGTCATAATTACTTCCCTCCTGATCATCTGATCCCAGACAGTCATAATAAGTCATAATTACTTCCCTCCTGATCATCTGATCCCAGACAGTCATAATAAGTCATAATTACTTTTCTCCTGATCATCTGATCCCAGACAGTCATAATAAGTAATAATTACTTCCTTCCTGATCATCTGATCCCAGACGGTCATAATAAGTCATAATTACTTCCCTCCTGATCATCTGATCCCAGACAGTCATAATAAGTCATAATTACTTCCCTCCTGATCATCTGATCCCAGACAGTCATAATAAGTAATAATTACTTCCTTCCTGATCATCTGATCCCAGACAGTCATAATAAGTCATAATTACTTCCCTCCTGATCATCTGATCCCAGACAGTCATAATAAGTCATAATTACTTCCCTACTGATCATCTGATCCCAGACAGTCATAATAAGTCATAATTACTTCCCTACTGATCAGCTGATCCCAGACAGTCATAATAAGTCATAATTACTTCCCTCCTGATCATCTGATCCCAGACAGTCATAATAAGTCATAATTACTTCCCTCCTGATCATCTGATCCCAGACAGTCATAATAAGTCATAATTACTTCCCTCCTGATCATCTGATCCCAGACAGTCATAATAAGTCATAATTACTTCCCTCCTGATCATCTGATCCCAGACAGTCATAATAAGTCATAATTACTTCTCTCCTGATCATCTGATCACAGAGAGGAAAAGAGGGTGATGGTGGACGGAGAGAGAGAGTGTCCGAGTGGAGAACCCCCAGAGCGAGGGATGACTGATGTATAAATGACGGTAAACAGCTGCCTCTGTTAACTGTCACTGCAGAGCACAGAGCGAGAGAGAGGCTGAGAGAGGATGAAAGGACGGGGATGATACAGTGTGAGAGAGGGGAGGAGAGAGACAGAATGTGAAAGGACAGGTCAGAAACAGACAGAGTGGATATAAAAGTGAGATAGGAAGAGGACAAGTAGAGTAAAAGAGAGGCAAATGGGATTGAGAAGAGAGAAACTAAAAGCCTGGCCTACAGCAGCAGCCACTGTCCAAACTGAGACTGTGTCGCTTTTAGAACAAGCACTGATATGACACTTATCTTCCCTTTTAAGAGCACACGCACACAAACACACATTTACCATGATATACTGGCCTTATTGATCGCACACCCACACATACACACTCGTCTTTAAGGATCTATCCTGTTAATTCCTTTTCTCAAGATCTGTTTATTGACATATTCAAGATTTGGGAGGGATTTGTCATGTCCATCCCTGACCCTGTCCCCTTGACCCTAGATGCTGTGTGACCCCAGCTGACTACAGGTCAGACATGCCACCATTTAAAGAGAGTCCTCACCATCCTTTGAGTCTGTGTTCGTGTAGTAACTGCTCTGCATTTACTTTTATTGTGACATTTAATTAGCAGCTTGTTTTTATGTATTTGCCCTCTCTTACCAAAAGTCTCTATTCATCTTTCATCCCTTCATTTTCATATGTTACCATGACTACTGTCTCTCAGGGCGAGTCGCCCACACCTCTCTTTCTCCTTCCCTTGCTTTTAATTTCCTTGATGTGACTCCCCCCTCTGCCTCCTACTCCCTTTCCCTCTATTCTGTTCTCTCTCTTTAGTCGTCAACCCCCTTTACTCTCTCTCTCCCTGTTTATCTTCTTACTCTGCCTCCTACTCCCTTTCCCTCTATTCTGTTCTCTCTCTTTAGTCGTCAACCCCCTTTACTCTCTCTCTCCCTGTTTATCTTCTTACTCTGCCTCCTACTCCCTTTCCCTCTATGCTGTTCTCTCTCTTTAGTCGTCAACCCCCTTTACTCTCTCTCTCCCTGTTTATACTCTGCCTCCTACTCCCTTTCCCTCTATTCTGTTCTCTCTCTTTAGTCGTCAACCCCCTTTACTCTCTCTCTCCCTGTTTATCTTCTTACTCTGCCTCCTACTGCCTTTCCCTCTATTCTGTTCTCTCTCTTTAGTCGTCAACCCCTTTACTCTCTCTCTCCCTGTTTATCTTCTTACTCTGCCTCCTACTCCCTTTCCCTCTATTCTGTTCTCTCTCTTTAGTCGTCAACCCCTTTACTCTCTCTCTCCCTGTTTATCTTCTTACTCTGCCTCCTACTCCCTTTCCCTCTATGCTGTTCTCTCTCTTTAGTCGTCAACCCCCTTTACTCTCTCTCTCCCTGTTTATCTTCTTACTCTGCCTCATACTCCCTTTCCTTTCTATTCTGTTCTCTCTCTTTAGTCGTCAACCCCCTTTACTCTCTCTCTCCCTGTTTATCTTCTTACTCTGCCTCCTACTCCCTTTCCCTCTATTCTGTTCTCTCTCTTTAGTCGTCAACCCCCTTTACTCTCTCTCTCCCTGTTTATCTTCTTACTCTGCCTCCTACTCCCTTTCCCTCTATTCTGTTCTCTCTCTTTAGTCGTCAACCCCCTTTACTCTCTCTCTCCCTGTTTATCTTCTTACTCTGCCTCCTACTCCCTTTCCCTCTATTCTGTTCTCTCTCTTTAGTCGTCAACCCCCTTTACTCTCTCTCTCCCTGTTTATCTTCTTACTCTGCCTCCTACTCCCTTTCCCTCTATGCTGTTCTCTCTCTTTAGTCGTCAACCCCCTTTACTCTCTCTCTCCCTGTTTATCTTCTTACTCTGCCTCCTACTCCCTTTCCCTCTATTCTGTTCTCTCTCTTTAGTCGTCAACCCCTTTACTCTCTCTCTCCCTGTTTATCTTCTTACTCTGCCTCCTACTCCCTTTCCCTCTATTCTGTTCTCTCTCTTTAGTCGTCAACCCCCTTTACTCTCTCTCTCCCTGTTTATCTTCTTACTCTGCCTCCTACTCCCTTTCCCTCTATGCTGTTCTCTCTTTTTAGTCGTCAACCCCCTTTACTCTCTCTCTCCCTGTTTATCTTCTTACTCTGCCTCCTACTCCCTTTCCCTCTATGCTGTTCTCTCTCTTTAGTCGTCAACCCCCTTTACTCTCTCTCTCCCTGTTTATCTTCTTACTCTGCCTCATACTCCCTTTCCCTCTATTCTGTTCTCTCTCTTTAGTCGTCAACCCCCTTTACTCTCTCTCTCCCTGTTTATCTTCTTACTCTGCCTCCTACTCCCTTTCCCTCTATTCTGTTCTCTCTCTTTAGTCGTCAACCCCCTTTACTCTCTCTCTCCCTGTTTATCTTCTTACTCTGCCTCCTACTCCCTTTCCCTCTATTCTGTTCTCTCTCTTTAGTCGTCAACCCCTTTACTCTCTCTCTCCCTGTTTATCTTCTTACTCTGCCTCCTACTCCCTTTCCCTCTATTCTGTTCTCTCTCTTTAGTCGTCAACCCCCTTTACTCTCTCTCTCCCTGTTTATCTTCTTACTCTGCCTCCTACTCCCTTTCCCTCTATGCTGTTCTCTCTCTTTAGTCGTCAACCCCCTTTACTCTCTCTCTCCCTGTTTATCTTCTTACTCTGCCTCATACTCCCTTTCCTTTCTATTCTGTTCTCTCTCTTTAGTCGTCAACCCCCTTTACTCTCTCTCTCCTGTTTATCTTCTTACTCTGCCTCCTACTCCCTTTCCCTCTATTCTGTTCTCTCTCTTTAGTCGTCAACCCCCTTTACTCTCTCTCTCCTGTTTATCTTCTTACTCTGCCTCCTACTCCCTTTCCCTCTATTCTGTTCTCTCTCTTTAGTCGTCAACCCCCTTTACTCTCTCTCTCCCTGTTTATCTTCTTACTCTGCCTCCTACTCCCTTTCCCTCTATTCTGTTCTCTCTCTTTAGTCGTCAACCCCTTTACTCTCTCTCTCCCTGTTTATCTTCTTACTCTGCCTCCTACTCCCTTTCCCTCTATGCTGTTCTCTCTCTTTAGTCGTCAACCCCTTTACTCTCTCTCTCCCTGTTTATCTTCTTACTCTGCCTCATACTCCCTTTCCCTCTATTCTGTTCTCTCTCTTTAGTCGTCAACCCCCTTTACTCTCTCTCTCCCTGTTTATCTTCTTACTCTGCCTCCTACTCCCTTTCCCTCTATTCTGTTCTCTCTCTTTAGTCGTCAACCCCTTTACTCTCTCTCTCCCTGTTTATCTTCTTACTCTGCCTCCTACTCCCTTTCCCTCTATTCTGTTCTCTCTCTTTAGTCGTCAACCCCTTTACTCTCTCTCTCCCTGTTTATCTTCTTACTCTGCCTCCTACTCCCTTTCCCTCTATGCTGTTCTCTCTCTTTAGTCGTCAACCCCTTTACTCTCTCTCTCCCTGTTTATCTTCTTACTCTGCCACCTACTCCCTTTCCCTCTATTCTGTTCTCTCTCTTTAGTCGTCAACCCCTTTACTCTCTCTCTCCCTGTTTATCTTCTTACTCTGCCTCCTACTCCCTTTCCCTCTATGCTGTTCTCTCTCTTTAGTCGTCAACCCCCTTTACTCTCTCTCTCCCTGTTTATCTTCTTACTCTGCCTCCTACTCTATTCTGTTCTCTCTCTTTAGTCGTCAACCCCTTTACTCTCTCTCTCCCTGTTTATCTTCTTACTCTGCCTCCGACTCCCTTTCCCTCTATTCTGTTCTCTCTCTTTAGTCGTCAACCCCCTTTACTCTCTCTCTCCCTGTTTATCTTCTTACTCTGCCTCCTACTCCCTTTCCCTCTATTCTGTTCTCTCTCTTTAGTCGTCAACCCCCTTTACTCTCTCTCTCCTTGTTTATCTTCTTACTCTGCCTCCTACTCCCTTTCCCTCTATTCTGTTCTCTCTCTTTAGTCGTCAACCCCCTTTACTCTCTCTCTCCCTGTTTATCTTCTTACTCTGCCTCCTACTCCCTTTCCCTCTATGCTGTTCTCTCTCTTTAGTCGTCAACCCCTTTACTCTCTCTCTCCCTGTTTATCTTCTTACTCTGCCTCATACTCCCTTTCCCTCTATTCTGTTCTCTCTCTTTAGTCGTCAACCCCCTTTACTCTCTCTCTCCCTGTTTATCTTCTTACTCTGCCTCCTACTCCCTTTCCCTCTATTCTGTTCTCTCTCTTTAGTCGTCAACCCCCTTTACTCTCTCTCTCCCTGTTTATCTTCTTACTCTGCCTCCTACTCCCTTTCCCTCTATTCTGTTCTCTCTCTTTAGTCGTCAACCCCTTTACTCTCTCTCTCCCTGTTTATCTTCTTACTCTGCCACCTACTCCTTTCCCTCTATTCTGTTCTCTCTCTTTAGTCGTCAACCCCCTTTACTCTCTCTCTCCCTGTTTATCTTCTTACTCTGCCTCCTACTCCCTTTCCCTCTATGCTGTTCTCTCTCTTTAGTCGTCAACCCCCTTTACTCTCTCTCTCCCTGTTTATCTTCTTACTCTGCCTCCTACTCTATTCTGTTCTCTCTCTTTAGTCGTCAACCCCCTTTACTCTCTCTCTCCCTGTTTATCTTCTTACTCTGCCTCCGACTCCCTTTCCCTCTATTCTGTTCTCTCTCTTTAGTCGTCAACCCCCTTTACTCTCTCTCTCCCTGTTTATCTTCTTACTCTGCCTCCTACTCCCTTTCCCTCTATTCTGTTCTCTCTCTTTAGTCGTCAACCCCCTTTACTCTCTCTCTCCCTGTTTATCTTCTTACTCTGCCTCCTACTCCCTTTCCCTCTATTCTGTTCTCTCTCTTTAGTCGTCAACCCCCTTTACTCTCTCTCTCCCTGTTTATCTTCTTACTCTGCCTCCTACTCCCTTTCCCTCTATTCTGTTCTCTCTCTTTAGTCGTCAACCCCCTTTACTCTCTCTCTCCCTGTTTATCTTCTTACTCTGCCTCCGACTCCCTTTCCCTCTATTCTGTTCTCTCTCTTTAGTCGTCAACCCCCTTTACTCTCTCTCTCCCTGTTTATCTTCTTACTCTGCCTCCGACTCCCTTTCCCTCTATTCTGTTCTCTCTCTTTAGTCGTCAACCCCCTTTACTCTCTCTCTCCCTGTTTATCTTCTTTCTCTGCCTCTTTCTTCCTTCATCCTTCCATTCTATCCATCTCTGTCCCTGGTCTTTACTTTTTCATTCCTTCATGTCATGAGAAGCCATGTGTCATCATTAAAGTCACATTACACATATAGATGTACATTTTCAAATGAAGGTGTTAAATGGAAGGAAACGTAAATGACTCATCATGTGTGGGTCTGTGATGTGTCCCTGACAGACGTGTCCCTGACAGATGTGTCCCTGACAGATGTGTCCCTGACAGACGTGTCCCTGACAGATGTGTCCCTGACAGAACTGTCCCTGACAGACGTGTCCCTGACAGACCTGTCCCTGACAGACGTGTTCCTGACAGACGTGTCCCTGACAGACGTGTCCCTGACAGACGTGTCCCTGACAGAACTGTCCCTGACAGACGTGTCCCTTACAGACCTGTCCCTGACAGACGTGTCCCTGACAGACGTGTCCCTGACAGACGTGTCCCTGACAGACCTGTCCCTGACAGACGTGTCCCTGACAGACCTGTCCCTGACAGACGTGTCCCTGACAGACCTGTCCCTGACAGACGTGTCCCTGACAGACCTGTCCCTGAAAGACGTGTCCCTGACAGAACTGTCCCTGACAGACGTGTCCCTGACAGATGTGTCCCTGACAGATGTCTCCCTGACAGACGTGTCCCTGACAGACCTGTCCCTGACAGACCTGTCCCTGACAGACGTGTCCCTGACAGACGTGTCCCTGAAAGTCCTGTCCCTGACAGATGTGTCCCTGACAGACCTGTCCCTGACAGACCTGTCCCTGACAGACGTGTCCCTGACAGACGTGTCCCTGACAGACCTGTCCCTGACAGACCTGTCCCTGACAGACCTGTCCCTGACAGACCTGTCCCTGACAGAACTGTCCCTGACAGACGTGTCCCTGACAGACGTGTCCCTGACAGACGTGTCCCTGACAGACCTGTCCCTGACAGACGTGTCCCTGACAGACGTGTCCCTGACAGACGCAGACGTGTCCCTGACAGACGTGTCCCTGACAGAACTGTCCCTGACAGACGTGTTTGAAGACTGGCAAGAGAGAGGCCAGTGAAGCTCTATGACCAGTCCTTAGGACAGACAAGACTCCTAACTTGTAATTTAGCGCATTCCAAACCAATGCCCAAACTTCATTATTACACTCATTATCGTAGGTTCAGATTCCTGGATGTTTACATGTGTGAGTGAGTGTGTGCCTGGGCACATGTGCGTGTGGTGAGACGCGTGTGTGTGTGTCTGTGAGATTGTGTAATCAAAATCATATATCTCTACACGCACCTCTCATCCCCTGGAGACACCCACAGTAGCAGTGGCAGCAGCAGTCTTTCTGTAGATAGAGGCGTTTTTCCTCCACGGTGATACAGTATGCTCTATATATCACGTCACTTTGGCTAAACTGCTCCGCTGTTGAGATGTCCGTTTTAAAGCTTGATGCACTCTTTCTGTATGGATTTGGCTGCCATGCCAGTAAAGCACTCTGCTCAGAGAAAGGAATTAACCTCCAGAGGTTTTTCTAAGACAGATTAAAGAGGGTATACAGTGGTGGGGGAGACTGAGGGCAACCGAAACAAACAGACTCTGACAAAATGCCAACAGGGAAGGGGGAGGGAATGGAAGACAGGGAATATGGGTGCGTGTGCGCGTACGACGTGCGTGTGTGTTTTTGTCTATGAGAGGTGTGGTGTGGCTATGTGTGGCTATGTGGAGGAAGACAGACAGAATGAAAGACGGGGAATTGGCGGACTGGGAATAAAACACTCAGAGAGAGTGAAAGAGAGAGAGAGAGAAAGAGGAGGATTTGTTGCTGTTTTAAATGTTTGGTTACTCAAGCTAATGAGCAGCAATTAGACAGCAGCCAATTAACTCTGACCAGCAGACTGAAACGAGGAGCACAGGGACATGAAGAGAGAGAGAGAGAGAGAGAGAGAGAGAGAGAGAGAGAGAGAGAGAGAGCGAGAGAGAGAGAGAGCGAGAGAGAGAGAGAGAGAGAGAGAGGGGAAGAGAGAGAGAGAGACAGAGAGAGAGAGAGAGAGAGAGAGAGAGAGAGAGAGAGAGAGAGAGAGAGAGAGAGAGAGAGAGAGAGAGAGAGAGAGAGAGAGAGAGAGAGAGAGAGAGAGAGAGAGAGAGAGAGAGAGAGAGAGAGAGAGAGAGAGAGAGAGAGAGAGAGGGTTGGAGAGCGAGAGAGGGTTGGAGAGAGAGAGAGAGAGAGAGAGAGAAAGATATAGAGAGAGAGGAAGAGAGAGAGAGAGAGAGAGAGAGAGAGAGAGAGAGAGAGAGAGAGAGAGAGAGAGAGAGAGAGAGAGAGAGAGAGAGAGAGAGAGAGAGAAGAGAAAGAGAGAGAGAGACAGAGAGGGAGAGAGAGAGAGAGAGAGAGAGAATAGAAAAAAGAGAGGATGAAAGGGGTGACTAATGAAAGAAGAAACGACCAGGGAACCGTGGAAAGAAAGCTGTAGGAAATGTGTTAGTGCGTGTACCATTTGCATTTATGTAAATGAGCGTGTGCATGCGTGCGTGTGTGTGTGCTTCTCGCACGCGCGTGTGAGTCTTTGCGTTCATGTGTGTGTGTGTGTGTGTGTGTGTGTGTGTGTGTGTGTGTGTGTGTGTGTGTGTGTGTGTGTGTGTGTGTGTGTGTGTGTGTGTGTGTGTGTGTGTGTGTGTGTGTGTGTGTGTGTGTGTGTGTGTGTGTGTGAGAGGGAGCTCCAGCAGAGGGAGCTGTGTTCGCTCATGTCACTGTGAGTGTTCTACATGACCATCTGGCTCTCACTGTCAGAGCAGATGAGGTGTTGAAGTTACAGTTCACTCTCTCACTGTCAGAGCAGACGAGATGCAGAAGTTACAGTTCACTCTCTCACTGTCAGAGCAGACGAGATGCAGAAGTTACAGTTCACTCTCTCACTGTCAGAGCAGACGAGATGCTGAAGTTACAGTTCACTCTCTCACTGTCAGAGCAGACGAGATGCAGAAGTTACAGTTCAATCTCTCACTGTCAGAGCAGACGAGGTGCTGAAGTTACAGTTCACTCTCTCACTGTCAGAGCAGACGAGATGCTGAAGTTACAGTTCACTCTCTCACTGTCAGAGCAGACGAGATGCTGAAGTTACAGTTCACTCTCTCACTGTCAGGGCAGATGAGGTGCTGAAGTTACAGTTCACTCTCTCACTGTCAAAGCAGACGAGATGCTGAAGTTACAGTTCACTTTCTCACTGTCAGAGCAGACGAGATGCTGACGTTACAGTTCACTCTCTCACTGTCAGAGCAGACGAGATGCTGACGTTACAGTTCACTCTCTCACTGTCAGAGCAGACGAGATGCTGAAGTTACAGTTCACTCTCTCACTGTCAGAGCAGACGAGATGCTGAAGTTACAGTTCACTCTCTCACTGTCAGAGCAGACGAGGTGTTGAAGTTACAGTTCACTCTCTCACTGTCAGAGCAGACGACATGCTGAAGTTACAGTTCACTCTCTCACTGTCAGAGCAGATGAGATGCTGAAGTTACAGTTCACTCTCTCACTGTTAGAGCAGACGAGATGCTGAAGTTACAGTTCACTCTCTCACTGTCAGAGCAGACGAGGTGTTGAAGTTACAGTTCACTCTCTCACTGTCAGAGCAGACGAGGTGTTGAAGTTACAGTTCACTCTCTCACTGTCAAAGCAGACGAGATGCTGAAGTTACAGTTCACTTTCTCACTGTCAGAGCAGACGAGATGCTGACGTTACAGTTCACTCTCTCACTGTCAGAGCAGACGAGATGCTGACGTTACAGTTCACTCTCTCACTGTCAGAGCAGACGAGATGCTGAAGTTACAGTTCACTCTCTCACTGTCAGAGCAGACGAGATGCTGAAGTTACAGTTCACTCTCTCACTGTCAGAGCAGACGAGGTGTTGAAGTTACAGTTCACTCTCTCACTGTCAGAGCAGACGAGATGCTGAAGTTACAGTTCACTCTCTCACTGTCAGAGCAGACGAGATGCTGAAGTTACAGTTCACTCTCTCACTGTCAGAGCAAACGAGGTGTTGAAGTTACAGTTCACTCTCTCACTGTCAGAGCAGACGACATGCTGAAGTTACAGTTCACTCTCTCACTGTCAGAGCAGATGAGATGCTGAAGTTACAGTTCACTCTCTCACTGTTAGAGCAGACGAGATGCTGAAGTTACAGTTCACTCTCTCACTGTCAGAGCAGACGAGGTGTTGAAGTTACAGTTCACTCTCTCACTGTCAGAGCAGACGAGGTGTTGAAGTTACAGTTCACTCTCTCACTGTCAGAGCAGACGAGGTGTTGAAGTTACAGTTCACTCTCTCACTGTCAGAGCAGACGACATGCTGAAGTTACAGTTCACTCTCTCACTGTCAGAGCAGACGAGATGCTGAAGTTACAGTTCACTCTCTCACTGTTAGAGCAGACGAGATGCTGAAGTTACAGTTCACTCTCTCACTGTCAGAGCAGACGAGGTGTTGAAGTTACAGTTCACTCTCTCACTGTCAGAGCAGACGAGATGCTGAAGTTACAGTTCACTCTCTCACTGTCAGAGCAGACGAGATGCTGAAGTTACAGTTCACTCTCTCACTTTCAGAGCAGACGAGATGCTGAAGTTACAGTTCACTCTGTCACTGTCAGAGCAGACGAGATGCTGAAGTTACAGTTCACTCTCTCACTGTCAGAGCAGACGAGGTGCTGAGGTTACAGTTCACTCTATCACTGTCAGAGCAGACGAGATGCTGAAGTTACAGTTCACTCTGTCACTGTCAGAGCAGACGAGATGCTGAAGTTACAGTTCACTCTGTCACTGTCAGAGCAGACGAGATGCTGAAGTTACAGTTCACTCTCTCACTGTCAGAGCAGACGAGGTGCTGAAGTTACAGTTCACTCTCTCTGTCAGAGCAGACGAGATGCTGAAGTTACAGTTCCCTCTCTCACTGTCAGAGCAGACGAGGTGCTGAAGTTACAGTTCAATCTCTCACTGTCAGAGCAGACGAGATGCTGAAGTTACAGTTCACTCTCACTGTCTTAGCAGACGAGATGCTGAAGTTACAGTTCAATCTCTCACTGTCAGAGCAGACGACATGCTGAAGTTACAGTTCACTCTCTCACTGTCAGAGCAGACGAGGTGTTGATGTTACAGTTCACTCTCTCACTGTCAGAGCAGACGAGATGCTGAAGTTACAGTTCACTCTGTCACTGTCAGAGCAGACGAGATGCTGAAGTTACAGTTCACTCTGTCACTGTCAGAGCAGACGAGATGCTGAAGTTACAGTTCACTCTCTCACTGTCAGAGCAGACGAGGTGCTGAAGTTACAGTTCACTCTCTCTGTCAGAGCAGACGAGATGCTGAAGTTACAGTTCCCTCTCTCACTGTCAGAGCAGACGAGGTGCTGAAGTTACAGTTCAATCTCTCACTGTCAGAGCAGACGAGATGCTGAAGTTACAGTTCACTCTCACTGTCTTAGCAGACGAGATGCTGAAGTTACAGTTCAATCTCTCACTGTCAGAGCAGACGACATGCTGAAGTTACAGTTCACTCTCTCACTGTCAGAGCAGACGAGGTGTTGATGTTACAGTTCACTCTCTCACTGTCAGAGCAGACGAGATGCTGAAGTTACAGTTCACTCTCTCACTGTCAGAGCAGACGAGGTGCTGAAGTTACAGTTCACTCTCTCACTGTCAGAGCAGACGAGGTGTTGATGTTACAGTTCACTCTCTCACTGTCAGAGCAGACGAGATGCTGAAGTTACAGTTCACTCTCTCACTGTCAGAGCAGACGAGATGCTGAAGTTACAGTTCACTCTCTCACTGTCAGAGCAGACGAGGTGTTGAAGTTACAGTTCACTCTCTCACTGTCAGAGCAGACGACATGCTGAAGTTACAGTTCACTCTCTCACTGTCAGAGCAGATGAGATGCTGAAGTTACAGTTCACTCTCTCACTGTTAGAGCAGACGAGATGCTGAAGTTACAGTTCACTCTCTCACTGTCAGAGCAGACGAGGTGTTGAAGTTACAGTTCACTCTCTCACTGTCAGAGCAGACGAGGTGTTGAAGTTACAGTTCACTCTCTCACTGTCAAAGCAGACGAGATGCTGAAGTTACAGTTCACTTTCTCACTGTCAGAGCAGACGAGATGCTGACGTTACAGTTCACTCTCTCACTGTCAGAGCAGACGAGATGCTGACGTTACAGTTCACTCTCTCACTGTCAGAGCAGACGAGATGCTGAAGTTACAGTTCACTCTCTCACTGTCAGAGCAGACGAGATGCTGAAGTTACAGTTCACTCTCTCACTGTCAGAGCAGACGAGGTGTTGAAGTTACAGTTCACTCTCTCACTGTCAGAGCAGACGAGATGCTGAAGTTACAGTTCACTCTCTCACTGTCAGAGCAGACGAGATGCTGAAGTTACAGTTCACTCTCTCACTGTCAGAGCAAACGAGGTGTTGAAGTTACAGTTCACTCTCTCACTGTCAGAGCAGACGACATGCTGAAGTTACAGTTCACTCTCTCACTGTCAGAGCAGATGAGATGCTGAAGTTACAGTTCACTCTCTCACTGTTAGAGCAGACGAGATGCTGAAGTTACAGTTCACTCTCTCACTGTCAGAGCAGACGAGGTGTTGAAGTTACAGTTCACTCTCTCACTGTCAGAGCAGACGAGGTGTTGAAGTTACAGTTCACTCTCTCACTGTCAGAGCAGACGAGGTGTTGAAGTTACAGTTCACTCTCTCACTGTCAGAGCAGACGACATGCTGAAGTTACAGTTCACTCTCTCACTGTCAGAGCAGACGAGATGCTGAAGTTACAGTTCACTCTCTCACTGTTAGAGCAGACGAGATGCTGAAGTTACAGTTCACTCTCTCACTGTCAGAGCAGACGAGGTGTTGAAGTTACAGTTCACTCTCTCACTGTCAGAGCAGACGAGATGCTGAAGTTACAGTTCACTCTCTCACTGTCAGAGCAGACGAGATGCTGAAGTTACAGTTCACTCTCTCACTTTCAGAGCAGACGAGATGCTGAAGTTACAGTTCACTCTGTCACTGTCAGAGCAGACGAGATGCTGAAGTTACAGTTCACTCTCTCACTGTCAGAGCAGACGAGGTGCTGAGGTTACAGTTCACTCTATCACTGTCAGAGCAGACGAGATGCTGAAGTTACAGTTCACTCTGTCACTGTCAGAGCAGACGAGATGCTGAAGTTACAGTTCACTCTGTCACTGTCAGAGCAGACGAGATGCTGAAGTTACAGTTCACTCTCTCACTGTCAGAGCAGACGAGGTGCTGAAGTTACAGTTCACTCTCTCTGTCAGAGCAGACGAGATGCTGAAGTTACAGTTCCCTCTCTCACTGTCAGAGCAGACGAGGTGCTGAAGTTACAGTTCAATCTCTCACTGTCAGAGCAGACGAGATGCTGAAGTTACAGTTCACTCTCACTGTCTTAGCAGACGAGATGCTGAAGTTACAGTTCAATCTCTCACTGTCAGAGCAGACGACATGCTGAAGTTACAGTTCACTCTCTCACTGTCAGAGCAGACGAGGTGTTGATGTTACAGTTCACTCTCTCACTGTCAGAGCAGACGAGATGCTGAAGTTACAGTTCACTCTCTCACTGTCAGAGCAGACGAGGTGCTGAAGTTACAGTTCACTCTCTCACTGTCAGAGCAGACGAGATGCTGAAGTTACAGTTCACTCTCTCACTGTCAGAGCAGACGAGATGCTGAAGTTACAGTTCACTCTCTCACTGTCAGAGCAGACGAGATGCTGAAGTTACAGTTCACTCTCTCACTGTCAGAGCAGACGAGATGCTGACGTTACAGTTCACTCTCGCACTGTCAGCCCCTTCTGCATGGCTGCCTGAGCCTTACTGGGGCTCAGTCTGGTGTCGAGAGAAACAGGATGTTATCAACTAACTGTTCTAGGATCAGCAACAAATTGAGGTAAATGGTGTTTGTTAAACTGGAGTGAAGGCAGGATCTGTTCTGGAATCTGGTGTTGGTATTGAGGTTATAACTTACGTTCTGGGCTATGAATGGAGGGAGAGATTTGGGGAGAAAGGGGTTAATTTCTCAATCTGACTGGTGATGCAGGAATTCAATCCCTCAGAGTGTATTTCAAACACACTGACGCACACGTAGAGACACACACACACACACATATGTACACCCACACCCACACACAGTCTTGTATAACTAACCTTGTGGGGAAACACAATTCAGTCCAATTCAAAATGTTACCTAACCCATACCCTAACCCTAATGTTAACCCTAACCCTAATCCTATCTCTAGCTCCTAAACCCTAACACTCATTCTAAATGTTAACCCCCTATAAATATCAGTTGGCTTTGTGGGGACTAACAAAATGTCCCCAGTTGGTCCAACTGTTGTTATTTGACTTTTCTTGTAGAATTAAACACGTCCACACACACACACACACACACACACACACACACACACACACACACACACACACACACACACACACACACACACACACACACACACACACACACACACACACACACACACACACACACACACACACACACACACACACACAGACGTACTGCACACACGCACACACACACACACACACAGTACTGTTAGCCATTCTTTTCAGTGGCCTGCTGCCCTCTCTTTAATTAGGCTAATTGAAATGCTAGAATATCCATCTTCTTGATTGCTCATTATATTTGGGCAATTTAAAATGAAAAATGGATGCACACAGAGGCCAAGCGAGCCAGAGAGCCCTCCCCCCTTTCTCCTGAGCTGAACCTCTTGTGTGAGCAGGCCCTCTTCCCCACCTTCTGGTCCTCTCGCCCGCCCCCTGGTCCTCCCACCTGAGGCTGGCTGACTCAGACCTGCCCTTTCCTGTAGCTACCAGCAAGCCCTGTATGTTCAACCCTGGTGTTAATCCTCCCTTGGCCTATAACATGGAGTTGTGGTTCTCCCCATCTCCCTGTGGGCCGTAGGAGGGATTGGGGGTTTCATCTTCCTGTAGCCTGTAGGAGGGATTGGGGGTTTCATCTCCCTGTGGGCCGTAGGAGGGATTGGGGGATTCATCTCCCTGTGGGCCGTAGGAGGGATTGGGGGTTTCATCTCCTTGTGGGCCGCAGGAGGGCCTGGGGGTTTCATCTCCATGTGGGCCGTAGGAAGGATTGGGGGTTTCATCTCCCTGTGGGCCATAGGAGGGATTGGGGGTTTCATCTCTCTGTTAGCCGTAGGAGGGATTGGGGGTTTCATCTCCCTGTGGGCCGTAGGGGGATTGGGGGTTTCATCTCCCTGTGGGCATCAGGAGGGTCTGGGGGTTTCATCTCCCTGAGGGCCATAGGGAGGATTGGGGGTTTCATCTCTCTGTGGGCATCAGGAGGGTCTGGGGGTTTCATCTCCCTGAGGGCCATAGGGAGGATTGGGGGTTTCATCTCCCTGTGGACCGTAGGGGGGATTGGGGGTTTAATCTCCCTGTGGGCCGTAAAGGGGATTGAGGTTCTCCCCTGGGGGTGTTTGTGTATCTGAGAGAGACCGGGGGAGGATGTGAGAGCCCATCTGGGAGTGTTGTGTGACTGACAAGCTGGGAGAACGCTCATCTGATCCTCTACCCTGTGTCTTTCTAACAGGGACGGTGAGTCATTTTACACACACCAGTCTGTGTTTACATAGGGATACCCACAGACACACAACAGCCACTCACACACACACACGCACACACGCACACACACACACACACACACACACACACACACACACACACACACACACACACACACACACACACACACACACACACACACACACACACACACACACACACACACACACACACACACACACACTCACACACACACACACACACACTCACACACACACACACACACACACACACACACACACACACACACACACACACACACACACACACACACACACACACACACACACACACACACACACACACACACACACACACACACACACACACACACACACACACACACACACACACACACACACACACACACACACACACACACACACACACACACACACACACACACACACACACACACACACACACTCGGACACACTCAGACACACACACACACACACACACACACACACACACACACACACACACACACACACACACACACACACACACACACACACACACACACACACACACACACACACACACACACACACACAAATACACACACACACGTTCTATGTACCTTACCCTGCTAGACTGAATTGTATCAAAGAAGACATATGAGTAACACAGCATAATTGACATACTCCCCTCTCCCTTTCACATACACTCATTATATGAACATTATGCATACACAATATATGAAATACACACAATATACAACATGTGTTCGATTTGCCTTCAAGGAAACATCATGCATTCTCATCCATCTGCAGACAGACATGCACTGAGTCAGACTAACATCAGTTCCAGGGCTTTTAATTACGTTTTATTCCCCGGCAGCTCTCTCCATGGCAACCCAAAGTTCTGCTTGTCACAACATGAAACATGAGGGAATAAAGACATTTTCCCAATATGCTGCTACACCAGTGAGCATATTTCTCCTTGAGACAGGCCTGCTGTATGCTGTCAATCTGATACTTTAGCCCCTCTGTTGGCTGCCTGGTGAACTGCAGATGAGTCTGCACGGGTGCATGTGCATCTTTCTACCTTGGTGTGTGCAGGATATTAAGTGTAGTTGAATTTCATTTGAACCAGACAGAGAGAGAGAAACGGAGAACGGAGAGACGGAGAGAAGGAGGATCCACACAAACAGAAGAGATCATTAGGGATCGGATCAAATCACTCTTCTAAGCAAAATGGTATAATCATATGACACCGGAGGTAAAGCCACTGTACTGACTCTCTTATTGACTGTCTTCGTGGTGACTGCTGTGAGTGGCAGGGGATGTGATGTATGACTGTTTCATAGTAAATACAGAGGGCGGAGACTATGTACTAAGAGTGGTTGGCCACATGTTGACCTGACTAAGATAAATGGGTGACACTATTGACCGGGTTGTCTTTGAGAGCTCACTGGCGTCAATTTCAATGGATGTCAGGGGACCATTAGCATGTAAATGAGCTGTTTCCAATCATAATTGCTGTGACAAACAAGTGAGTGTTAATTGTTATGTGTTGGCATTGCACTTACTGTATAAAATGAGCTCTCTTAATGAATATAAATTGCTGAATTCTATCTCTGTGGAATAGGAGGGAGGTGCACTCAAGCTGATAATAAGCTGTGCTCTGATTGGCCAAATGAAGACTCAGAGGTACGCTTATTATCAGCAAGGGTGTCGGACTACCAGGAACTGAATCCAAGTTGTGCAAGTCTAAACCATCACGACACACAAGCTAATAATGTATGTTGGCTTGCCTTCACAATGAAACAGTGAGGGAGTGTGGAGAGGGCCAACTATCTATCTACTATATCGAGCCACCTGTCAATTCAATAGTCCAGAGTTCAAAGGTCACAAACCAAAATGAGAGTAATTTCACAAAAATATCAATTAAAATCCAACAGAAAATGCAGGAGAGTCAATCAACACAATCAGGAAGTCCTTGGTGATGAAAGGAAGTCCTTGGTAATGAAAGGAAGTCCTTGGGGATGAAAGGAAGTCCTTGGTAATGAAAGGAAGTCCTTGGGGATGAAAAGAAGTCCTTGGTGATGAGAGTAGTCCAGTGATTACATTTTCCCAGGAAGATAATTCAAAGGAACAGGTTTTTACAGCACAATTACTCAACTATTTTACTTTCAAAGTTCTAAACAAACATTTAATTAATAGTTTCCTCACACCACCCCGGCCATTTTGACCCATCCTTCCTACTCACATGACCCCATACAGACGGGGTATCATTTTGACCCATCCTTCCTACTCACATGACCCCATACAGACGGGGTATCATTTTGACCCATCCTTCCTACTCACATGACCCCATACAGACGGGGTATCATTTTGACCCATCCTTCCTACTCACATGACCCCATACAGACGGGGTATCATTTTGACCCATCCTTCCTACTCACATGACCCCATACAGACGGGGTATCATTTTGACCCATCCTTCCTACTCACATGACCCCATACAGACGGGGTATCATTTTGACCCATCCTTCCTACTCACATGACCCCATACAGACGGGGTATCATTTTGACCCATCCTTCCTACTCACATGACCCCATACAGACGGGGTATCATTTTGACCCATCCTTCCTACTCACATGACCCCATACAGACGGGGTATCATTTTGACCAATCAACAGATGTTAAACTATGTGGCATACAAATCACGGCATGGTTCTAGACATACAGTAGACATTCCATTTATGTTTAACCTATAATACATAACCTTTATTTCTGTTGAATTCCATATCACATTACAATGTTACCATCTGTTTGTTTCCCTGCTGTGCCACTTACTATGTGCAGTCCTTTGAATAGAGAATCATCAACATCCAGAGCCATGGGGCGGAATTCTGGCCATATGGTGATGTCACTTCCCATCTGGCTGAGAGAGGTGACATCACAGGCAGATGACCTGAACTAGGTCCAGGATGCCCTGCTCTACTGCACTCTGCTCTACTCTGACACAGTCTGTGATACACACTTGGGAGCCAGAGATGTCTGTGTCTGACTGTCACTCAGACTGACAACTCCACTGATATGGCACCATAAACATGCTCCAGAGCCCTGTTCCAACACCTAGGCCGATGGTATTCATACACACATACACACACACACACGGCTGCAAGCACTTGTATACGCACGCGCATACACTCAAACACAAACACATATACTGTACATTTAGCCGTTCTCTTCAGAGTATGTGTAAATAAACGCTGTAGATACTGTATGTACTGTAGAACAACACAAACACACACATATACTGTACATTTAGCCGTTCTCTTCAGAGTATGTGTAAATAAACGCTGTAGATACTGTATGTACTGTAGAACAACACAAACACACACATATACTGTACATTTAGCCGTTCTCTTCAGAGTATGTGTAAATAAACATTGTACATACTGTATGTACTGTAGAACAACACAAACACAGTCATTAAATGTGTTCTCACTCGTCATCTCCTGTCCCAAGAACACGGCAACAAAAGTTATCAACATTCGTTTAGTTTCATTTTATTCTTTAGAAAGGCACTTACAGTATGAAAGGCTCAAATATACAAGAGACAATGAGGGCCGAGGCTTACCTTTCACACACGTGCATGTATAGTACACACTCACATATACACACACATGCATGTATAGACACACTCACATATACACACACATGCCTGTATAGTACACACTCACATATACACACACATGCATGTATAGTACACACTCACATATACACACACATGCATGTATAGTACACACTCACATATACACACACATGCATGTATAGTACACGCTCACATATACACACATTTAGAAATGGAAAAGAAAAACCAGAACGTGGACAGGCCCAGAAATGACATCCTATCCTTCACTTTGGCAAAGGTTCTATTAAGGGGAGTTGCCATCAAGAAGACGATGAGAGGAGATCTATTACAGTCCCTCTGAAAGGAGATCCCAATCCTGTCACATCGTACTCTTATAACACACACAGGGTACAGGAGACATTACTGCTCATACTATTACTGATCAGGCTACAGGTATTGATGAATTGTGCTCATTGTCAAAGTTTCACTCCATTCATAATAATCACTGATTAAAGCCTGTCGAAGCACTTATTTCTACATAAATATATGTTTCAGTAAAGCGAACAGGAGAGTTTAGCTCTATAAGAACAGCAAACATACAGTATGGCTTCAGCATCAAGTGGTGACATGTACAGTACCTATAGAATCAGCATCGCATTTCTCAAATTGTACAAAAAAGGCATCATACATCATATAGCTTTCATATAGGTGTCTCAGGTAAATATATTAAACATTTTCCAACATATTTTAAAGAAAGAAACCAGGATATTTGATGCCGTGTAGGTATGCCAAAAGTTCATTCAGAGCTCTCATATCCCATAGTGTATTCTCTTTGGATGAAAGCTTTCCTGCAGATAGCATGGGCACTTTTTACATTTCTTATTATTTATTTATTCATAAGAAATATTTTACCTTTATTTAACTAGGCAAGTCAGTTAAGAACAAATTCTTATTTACAATGACGGCCTACCCCGACCAAACCCTAACCCCGACGACGCTGTGCCAATTGTGCATCGCCCTGTGGGACTCCCAATCACGGCCGGATGTGATGCAGCCGGTATTCATTAAGGAACAATACACAGTACACAGTACACATCGTCTGAGGATCATTTCAGACACAATGTTTCTTATCAAAATGAGTCACTTTCATTTTCATTCTATCTATTTCTTTTTACAAACATAGTGGTGTAACTACACAGTCTCTACATAGTTGGCTGGGTAGAGTCCCTCTCTTCCTCCATCCTTCATCCCTCTACACCAGCCCTGGTCATCCTCATCCTCAGTCTTCAGAAACTCCTCACCTGGAGGGGAGAGGTGGAGCATGGTCATCATATATCATTCAGTAACAGAGTACCACAGTCTCTCTCTCTCTCTAACACACTCACAGACAAGTACAGCGTGAAGACCTACCTGCTTTAAAGGAGAGCTCATCTGTCTCCTGTCCGTCATAGTCATAGAGAGCCCTGACCTTAACTCCTCCGATCATTACACTGAGAGAGAGAGAGTGTTAGTGTAAATCAACCATACACTAACCGTAACTACAAGCAATTAACACAACAGTCAGTATCTGAACTATATGACTCATCATAATGAGATGGGAAGTGAGTTCTACACGTCTCCTGTATCATACATACTAAGACTGTAACGTACATTCCTCCAACTACTTAACATCACTGAGATAGAGTTGTGCTGTAGGAGGAATCAATAAAGAGACAGTTGGAGACATGTTTACCTCCTCTCTATGGTGCCTTGCTGTGACTCTACCTCTTTCTCTTTCTTCCCTTTTTTGCTTTTCTTCTCTGGCGTCCACTCCTGAAAGAGACCTTTCATTAGACCCCATTGTACAACAAGGCAGACCGGTCCAGTCTATTAGCCTCCAGAGACTGTAATACTGGTCACATTGTTGGACTATGCTCTACTGTTATACAGTCTGCTGCATTAGCTTGTAACACTGTTCACTACATTAGACTAACTCTGACAATAACACAGGGCAGAAGTCTACATCAATCCATTATTACAGTACATTATATTAGGCCCCATTAACTTCCATTAGCCCGCTGTGTCTGTGTGTGTGAGTGTGTGCATGTGTGAGTGTTGCACCTGGAACTGAGGCCAGTCGGTGGGCATGCCCGGTCCGTGGGTGTTCTTCCACCAGCGCAGGTCGTCCTGCTCACTGATGGCCATGAGAGTGTTGTGGAGCTCATTATACACAGCCTTCACACTGAGAGAGAGGAGGAGAGAGGAGGGAGGGAGGGAGAGGAGGAGGGGGAGGGAGGGGGAGGGAAAAGGAGAGAGTGGGAGGGAGAAGGAGAGAGGGGGAGAAGGAGAGTGAGAGAGGGAGAGAGGGGGAGTGAGGGGAGAAAGAGAGTGAGGGATGGAGAGAGGGGGAGAAGGAAAGTGAGGGAGGGAGAGAAGGAGAGAGGGGAGGGAAAAGGAGAGAGGCGGGAGAAGGAAAGTGAGAGAGGGGGGAGTGACGGAGAGAGAGGGAGGGAGAGAGGGGGGAGAAGGAGAGTGAGGGAAGGAGAGAGGGGGGAGAAAGAGAGTGAGGGAGGGAGAGAGGGGGGATAAGACAATGGGGCGTGAGAGATTTACACAACGCAACTACAACAAACACCCCCCCCCAACAAACACACCATCCTAGTCACAGTCTGGCTGCAGGTGTAGCCTACCTCTCGTTGTTGGTGACGTCCAGGTGTCTGTGGACGGACAGGAAGGCCTGTTTGAGGAAGCTGATCCTCTTCCTCTCCTCCTCCTGCGATTGGTCAAAAATACACTCCATCTCCTCCATGTAGCGAGGGGCATAGCGGGTCACCTCCTCCAGAACCTTCTCATAGCGGGCTCGCACCTGGGGGAGAGAGTTACACATTATTACACACAGACTCACACATTCACTTCTCTCCTTCATTCTCTTACTGTCTGTCTCTTACTTTCTCCGTCTCCTGCTGAGCCAGCTCTCTTTCCTCCTGAATCTTCCTCTGTTTCTCGATGGCCACGTCAGGGTTGCCCTTGGCGTGGACCTCCCGGTCCTTGGCAGTCTGCTCCTTACGCTGCACTTTATGGAACGCACTCCTGGCTTTGTCCAGCTGGGGGGGGCATAAGGTAACACTGACATATTAGTGACTCAATGAAGACTCCCATACAAACACTTTCAAGTCATTTACCTCTGCCCTACCCTATATAAAAGTATGATCTTTGAGTCTCTGAATTTCTCAGTAGAGATTGTCCATTCAACGTGGTGATTCATAGTGTCTTAGAGAGACCTCTCTTTCATCTACAGTATTCTAACCTTCTTCAGCCGTTTGGCCCAGGGCTTCTGAGCACGTGCGAAGCCAGTCCCAAAGTCCTGGGACTCCTTGAAGCCTCCAAAGACCTTCTTATGGAAGGTCTCTTTCTGCCAGGTCCTGACCCGATCCCCGTCCTCCGAAACCAGGGAGCGACACACGGACGAGTGCAGGGCGGCGAGACGGTCGGCGGAGGAGAGGAAACACTGCCACGCCTGCAGGAGGGATCCATATAGCGGGCCTGTAGAGGGAGGAGAGCAGAGAGAGAGAGTGGATACAGTATCAACAGGGAACATAGTGAGCAAACAGTGAATCTCTTCAGCTGCAGTACTCACTGGAGTCCACCAGGGGCTTCCACTTGTTGCTCCACTCGCTGAGCTGCTGAGCGTACTGCCTCTCCACACGGGCTCTCTCCTGGAAGCACACCACGATGTCATTACATGCCTGGAAGGCATCCTCCGTGCGCTTCACCGTGCGCTGGTAGTTCCCAGGCTAGGGCGAGGGAGGGAGGGAGGGAGGGAGGGAGGGAGGGAGGGAGGGAGGGAGGGAGGGAGGGAGGGAGGGAGGGAGGGAGGGAGGGAGGGTGAACAAGGACGAGGAGGCGGAGGGAAAAGTTTGAGATTGAACATACAGTAAGTAGTAATGTAGCAATGGATATTAACACAGATAGTGAAGTTAATTTCAGTTAAATAACAATTTTACTTTCCTCTCTACACTCTCAACACCATGACCTGTAACCTGTTCTCATCCTAACGTCGATCTGTTTTCCTTTAGACAAGTCATTTGAATGTTTTGAGGTTTCTGTAAAAGCCTAATGAAGGCACCATGGGGTGTGGCTGGTGTAGACAGGCCAGTAAAAGGACAGATGAAAAGGGAGTGATGGAGTAACAGAGGGCAATTCACTGAGGGTAATGACATTACCAGAGTTGTGTTTGTGGATGTGGAGTTTGGAAAACGCTCCATTTTTTCCTGGCTCTATTTTTACCCCTCTGCCTCAGTTTGATCAATTTTATTAGTTTCTCTCTCTCTCTCTCCCTCTCTTCCTCTCGCTCTTTCACTCTCTTTCTCTCGTACATACACACACCTTGGCACGTTTCCAAACAATATCTATGTAATTGTCTCTCCTTTAGGTCATCCTCATCCCGTTCCCTCCCTCTCCCTCTCTCTTTGTGTATGTTGTGGTTTCTACTGACTCTGAGAATTAAGTGAAAACAGCTGAGGAATCTTGCCCAAAGCCAACAGCACTGCTCCAGAAGTAGCCGCAGCCAACCAATCACAAAGGCCGAGACAGCCACTACAACTGAGCCTGCACAACACTACAGTATATCACAGAAATCAAGTCATCAGAGATCTGACGTGGTTCTCTGTAACAAATCACATTTCATGTACATACCAACACAGTAGAGCAATCAAATGGCTGTAGAGTTGCGTACATAACAGGCAGAACTAGAACAATGTGAAATGCTGGGGAAGCAACATAGTGAACCTATAAACTCAAATCAATCAGACAGTACAGTGGACTGTCACTCCAGTGATGGCTATTCTGCACACTCAACAGAACTGAACTAGTAACAACTATGACAACACAACCAGTATACTCCATAATAAGAGTCAGAGCACATATTCTACCCAACACTTCACAATGACAGGCAGCAGCCAGAAGAGGAGGGCCAGAGAGCAGCATTAAGAGGAACTGGGCTGGAAACACATCCAACACAACAGGAGGGAGCCCAAATTACAGAGAGAGAGAGGAGATGAAAGTGGGGCAATGACCAGGAGGCCAGCAAACAGGAAGAGACACGGGTCAGTCGGATGGAGCTGCAACTAGCCAATTGGTGGAGCATAGAAGCCAAACCAACCTATCCTATAGCCATAGCACATTTATCAGCCTATGATATGAGCCTTATGGAGGATGGTTAAAAACAAATCTATTTTTCATTTGAGAAACATATTGGCTATCTGCTCCCTCGATGGACACCAATGGACATTTATATTTATCATTATTATTATGTTTTGTTTCATTCACACCTGCACTGTTGGAGCTCGGAGCTGAACTATTTCACTGTTCACTGCAACTAAATAAACATCTTACGCATCCAACAACCCATACGTAAAATGTATGGACCCATGACTGTAAGTTGGTTTGGATAAAATCGTCTGCTAAATGGCATATATGATGTATTATTAAGTTGTTATAATCCATTTCAGAGTTGTTTATTAACAGGTAATAACGTTGTAATGATTAGAATACGGCTGTAAAGAGGTGGGTGAATGATGGGATGATGCCCCAGCTAAAAGGGAAGCAGAACTTCCTTTATCAGAAGCTAAACAACATATGGCCAGCCTAGTGTGATAGAGAGGCCTTGTACACACTGACCTATGAGCAGCAATACTGTTTTGTCTGTCACGGGAATCTCTTGTACAAGGTTATCAAGACATCCTGAGGCTAAATGGTGCTGTGTTTTCCTGTCTGTTTCTTCCCCCTCTCCACCTCTTTCTCCATCTCTCTCATTACATTTCTCTGTGCACACACACACACACACACAAACACACACACACACACAAACACACACACACACACACACACACACACACACACACACACACACACACACACACACACACACACACACACACACACACACACACACACACACACACACACACACACACACACACACACACACACACACACACACACACACACACACACTCACCATCCAGAAGCTCTGTTTGGTGGCATCTTCAGTGGCAACCTCAGGAGGGAGAGTCGACATCCTGTCCACTGAAACAGAAGAATATGTAGTGAAATCATTTATGTCCTTCAACATTCTGTGCAGCTCTCAACATACCTTTACACCACCCAGGTGGTCAGGTGAATACAACGACATACCTTTACACCACCCAGGTGGTCAGTTGAATACAACAACATACCTTTACACCACCCAGGTGGTCAGGTGAATACAACGACATACCTTTACACCACCCAGGTGGTCAGGTGAATACAACAACATACCTTTACACCACCCAGGTGGTCAGTTGAATACAACAACATACCTTTACACCACCCAGGTGGTCAGGTGAATACAACGACATACCTTTACACCACCCAGGTGGTCAGGTGAATACAGCGACATACCTTTACACCACCCAGGTGGTCAGGTGAATACAACAACATACCTTTACACCACCCAGGTGGTCAGTTGAATACAACAACATACCTTTACACCACCCAGGTGGTCAGGTGAATACAACGACATACCTTTACACCACCCAGGTGGTCAGGTGAATACAGCGACATACCTTTACACCACCCAGGTGGTCAGGTGAATACAACGACATACCTTTACACCACCCAGGTGGTCAGGTGAATACAGCGACATACCTTTACACCACCCAGGTGGTCAGGTGAATACAACAACATACCTTTACACCACCCAGGTGGTCAGGTGAATACAACGACATACCTTTACACCACCCAGGTGGTCAGTTGAATACAACGACATACCTAGATTGTTACATGTATTAATACAACTGGACAGATAAGAGGATACACTGTAAAGGCCTTGCTGTGAATTTGACAGTAACTTACAGGCAGCTCAGTCATAAGTACAATTCTGTGTTTCATATTGTAGTATACCTACTGTAATATAAATACGGTATCAAAGCAAGTACTCTTCAACTGTGAATGAATGAAATTCACTGAGGGGTGGGGTTTATATTCCACAGTATTTACAAGGGATTGGTGCAAGCAGGTTGGCTGCTGCAGTATGCAAAGTGTTTGCTCATATTTGGTGTTTTATATCACGTGTACTTCTGGAGGCCTTAACAAAGGCTTCCAAACTGGCTGCAACCACAGAGCAAAACAGACCAAGGACATGGCAAAATGCTCAACAAATTTAAGGTTGAACCTTTTACTGCAGTGGGCTAAATCATGGTCACACATGGTAGTCTTAAACAAATATACTTGAAACAAAAGTAAATACCTCACACACATGGTTATGGACTTAAAAACAAGAAGAAACCTGTACCATGTCAGATATGGAGTTGAAGTGTTTAAAACGTAAATCACAGAAAACTGAAATATAACAAAACTGTTTCACATAGAAACACTGTATTTTCATTATTTAAAAAAAATATTGATAAATTAACATATTATGAAAAATATTGATGACATTCCACCCATAAGACCATAGAGGGCACTTTGGTCATTGACTGCAGGAAAGGGCTACAACTTGCTGACACTCCAATCTGTCCCTGATACATTTTAAATTGATGAGGCACTGTAACCACAGAGAAGTTAAATTGGTCCAGCATTCTCACTCACTGCTGCAACAAAAATAGCATCTTACAAGGCACGCCTGAAAATATGTTAATGAGCCAGAAACAACAATAATGTGCACCCACTAGTGGTCAAAAGGTTTTTGGTGCTCCAAAGATACGGTATGGTACTGTACTCTGTGGTTTGGATTTACAATACCATTAGAAATACAGCAATTATTTCCCCGCCCACAAATTTGTTGTTGTTGATAACACCCCAAATTACCGTATAAAATACAATTTTCGTTACAGTGTAGAATTGGACAAATGTGTTGCAAAAGCAAAGTCTAATTTCTACAGTGTACAGGGTAGATTGATAACTACCAGTAGGTGAGAGGGAGTTATTCTGGCGTGGTACAGTATCAGTATAATACAGTAAAACAGATACTCAGAGGCCTGGCATTTAAGGACCTGAGTCTACCAGTAAGGATAGAATGCCCTCCCCCACAATTCCCAGCGTTGAAATTTGAGCCATCCCAAAATAAACAGGGGGTAAAAGTCACCCCACCTTCCCCGTCTCCCTACTCTCTCCCTCTCTGTGTCTCTCCTGATGGGCTTGTCTTCCCCTCTCGCCCAAGAGAAAACATAAAAACATAGACACACATGCAATACACACACAACACACACACAAACTCACATGCTCCTAAATCTACAGACACACACTCAGACAGACAGTGCCAGTTCCAGCGACATAAGAGGTTTCTTAGCGCCCTCGGCCGCTAGCGGGCACGACCCCAGAAAATATGATTGTCTAAACTTACTATTGAGAGTAAGAATACACCAGTTACAATTTCAAAATGCGGTTGTACATCAGCAGTTTTTCTGCTGCAGAGGAGGCTTGTGGGAGGAGCTATAGGAGGACGTCCTCCTACAATGAGACCGTCCTCCTATAGCTTCTCCCACCAGCCTCCACTGTTCTCTTGTTATGTCAGTCACTGATAGTCACTCAATTAGCCATGTCAGTTAACAATTTGTTTAATAGGTAGTTAGTCTAGCCAGCTATCTAAACACGCAGGGCACGTGTCCAGGGACCCTGAACTCCAGGGGGCCCCATTGATTTTGTTAGTCATTCTCATTAAGATATCATATTAACATGGCATATGTCATTACAAAATGTGTAGAATTGCAGGAAATTAGCTTTAAAATGGCAAAAAAATCAGCAGACAGACTCACATGCTCAATGACACAAAATATAAACTAGAGACAAACCCACATGATCCCAAACAGCTTACAATAAAACCTCTCTCAAGGCATTTTACAGAGAATGTAACAAATCCCACTCTGTCACAAGACTAATCTTTCTCTGTCTGTTTTCCAGATATCTTTATCTCTCCCTCCCTCAGTGAGACCCACTATCAGATCCAGTGATTCTTCTGTATCTGCCTCTATTCATGGGTTATCACATGATTCTCCATCTTCAGTGAGGGCCTGTGATGAAAGTATGGATCCTTTCTGTCTCTCTCTCTCTCTCTCTCTCTCTCTCTCTCTCTCTCTCTCTCTCTCTCTCTCTCTTGCTCTCTTGTCTGTCTGTCTGTCTGTCTGTCTGTCTGTCTGTCTGTCTGTCTGTCTGTCTGTCTGTCTGTCTGTCTGTCTGTCTGTCTGTCTGTCTGTCTGTCTGTCTGTCTGTCTGTCTGTCTGTCTGTCTGTCTGTCTGTCTGTCTGTCTGTCTGTCTGTCTGATGACACAACCCACAGGGTCTTTAGTTCTCTCTCACTGCATGAGGCCAGATATATAATGAATCATTTCCTTCTTAACCTTTGACCCCTCTTCCTGTCCCCTCACTGGATCCTCTCCCTCTGGGCAGGGCTAAAGCATGCCGGGAATGTTTTAATATTTAACCTTTATTTTATTCAACCTTTATTTTAGCATGAGGAAGACCACGAGGAAGAACACGATGAAGAACTATCAATGGTTGCTTTCTTTGTTGATAATCTCTGAGAATGAAAGGTATCCCTTCATTCCTTTGAGATGCACTGCTAAATTCACATATCCTCTGCGACTGCTAAACCAATTAATAGTTTTTCTAGTGAAGGACTCCGATCAGTACAGATAGTGATAAGAGCATACCAAATCAAGGTATTATTTGAATAATATCTCACTTACCATCTACTGGCATAGATTTGACTTGATCACAGGCCATGCAAAAAAATCTGAAATGCCTGTGTGCTGTCAAAGTCAAACTATTAGAAATCTCTGGAGTCCAACACTTTTGCAATAGCCTACCCCAAGAGAAAGCAGAAAGGGTACATCTTCTGAAACTTATTGAAATGCTCAAGCCTGGCACATGCTCCCATTGCCAACTCTCTCACCCCCCTGTCTACCCTCTCTTCCCCCACCACAGTACCCATCACCCCCTGTCTACCCTCTCTTCCCCCACCACAGTACCCATCACCCCCTGTCTACCCTCTCTTCCCCACCACAGTACCCATCACCCCCTGTCTACCCTCTCTTCCCCCACCACAGTACCCATCACCCCCTGTCTACCCTCTCTTCCCCCACCACAGTACCCATCACCCCCTGTCTACCCTCTCTTCCCCCACCACAGTACCCATCACCCCCTGTCTACCCTCTCTTCCCCCACCACAGTACCCATCACCCCCTGTCTACCCTCTCTACCCCCACCACAGTACCCATCACCCCCTGTCTACCCTCTCTTCCCCCACCACAGTACCCATCACCCCCTGTCTACCCTCTCTTCCCCCACCACTGTACCCATCACCCCCTGTCTACCCTCTCTTCCCCCACCACAGTACCCATCACCCCCTGTCTACCCTCTCTTCCCCCACCACTGTACCCATCACCCCCTGTCTACCCTCTCTTCCCCCACCACAGTACCCATCACCCCCTGTCTACCCTCTCTTCCCCCACCACTGTACCCATCACCCCCTGTCTACCCTCTCTTCCCCCACCACAGTACCCATCACCCCCTGTCTACCCTCTCTTCCCCCACCACAGTACCCATCACCCCCTGTCTACCCTCTCTTCCCCCACCACTGTACCCATCACCCCCTGTCTACCCTCTCTTCCCCCACCACAGTACCCATCACCCCCTGTCTACCCTCTCTTCCCCCACCACAGTACCCATCACCCCCTGTCTACCCTCTCTTCCCCCACCACTGTACCC
>NC_060188.1:13116147-13138647 GCF_021184085.1 Oncorhynchus gorbuscha | reverse complement strand
CCTAATGGAACTTATTTTCCCCAAAGGTGACAAGGCTAAGTCGATACCAAACTACAAGGTGAGCTTTAAGTACTAATGACTAGCAAATTGAATCCTTGTTTAAATGTCCTTCTCCTGTGATGTTTTGCACTGGGCTCTGAATATCTGTGGCGATAAGGTGCTCTCTGGCTCTGACAGGCTTGAGTCTGAGGAGACTGATAATAATTAATCACATAGGAGCCTTGTAGGTTGTGATGTAATTATTTTCAGACCGTTTTTTATCACTTTTTTCATGCAGATCTTGGCCCTCCACAGAAGATGTGGCGACTGCAGTCTGTTAACCTCTCTGGGATAATAGGGACGGTAGCATCCCACCTCGCCAACAGCCAGTGAAATTGCAGGGTGCTAAATTCAACTGAAATCCCATAATTAAAATTCCTCAAACATACAAGTATTTTATACAATTTTAAAGATAAACGTATTGTAAATCCAGCCACAGAGTCCGATTTCATATGGGCTTTACGGCGAAAGCACGCCAAACGATTGTTAGGTCGGCACCTAGCCACACAAAACCATGAAGCCATTTTCCAGCCAAGGAGAGCCCTCAGTCAGATAGCAATTAAATAAACCTTTGATCTTCATCAGATGGCACTGCCATGTTACACATGTGTTTTGTTCGATAAATTTCATCTTTATGTCCAAAAACCTCTTATGAAATTGGTGTTTTATGTTCAGAAATGCATTGTCTCAAACAAACATCCGGTGAAAGTGCAGAGGGCCACATCAAATTACAGAAATAGTCAAATATAAACATTGATAATAAAAAAATATACAAGTGTTATGCATGGAAATATAGATAAACTTCTCAATGCAACTACTGTCAGAATTCAAAAAGGCTTTACGGCAAAAGCACACCGATTATTTTAGGTCAGCACCTAGCCACTGAAAAACAGTCATTTTCCAAAGGTGTCACAAGTCAGAAATAGCATTATAAATATTTGCTTACCTTTGATCTTAACCAGAATGCACTCCCAGGGATCCTTGTTCCACAATAAATGTGTGTTTTGTTCGATAAAGTCCATTTATGTCCAAATACCTCTTTTGTTTGCGAGTTTAGTTCACAAACTCAAGAGGCGCGGGATGGTCCAGGCGAAAGTTCATACAAAGTTCTATAACAGGTCGTAGAAATATGTCAAACGATGTATAGAATATATCTTTAGGATGTTTTTATCATAAATATTCAATAATGTTTCAACCGGACAATTCCTTTGTCTTTAGAAATGCAATAGAATGCAGCTAACTCTCGGGCATGAGCGAGACTGAGCTCATGGCACTCTGCTATACACCTGGCTCAAACAAGGTTCTGAAGACTGTTGACATCTAGTGGAAGCCTTAGGAAGTGCAATAGGACCCCATAGACACTGTATATTCGATAGGCTTCCTATTGGATTTTTCCCTCATTTCTTTTTGCCTGCCTTACGAGTTTTGTTATACTCAGACGTCATTCAAACCGTTTTAGAAACTTCGGAGTGTTTTCTATTCAAATCTACTAATTATATGCATAATCTAGTTTTTGAGCCTGAGTAGCAGGCAGTTTACTCTGGGCACCTTATTATCCAAGCTACTCAGTACTGCCCCCCAGTACCAAAGAAGTTAACATGGGGTGAGATCTTTAATGGATTATTTAGGGGCCTGTGTTTTGCACGAGGCACTTTTACCTGTATTTCCAGAATGATCCAGCTGGTGTCACTTCAGTCCCTTTTAATTAAAAAAAAATGTATCAACTAGCTCACCAATTTACCAAAGCAGTAAGGATTATTCCCCCAACATGACCAAGATTGCGAAACAATATCCCTTTTGCTAATAATTCTGTAGATGTGGGAAGAATTGTTAATACCAGGGTTGACTCAGCAATGGAAATGTGCTGACCTAAGTGAGATTATTCCTGATTGTTATGTAAGGCTGAAACATTAAAATATTTTAATCAGATACTCTGGGTCATGTCCTTTCTAACTTTACTGGTGAGCTCCCCCCCGCAGGTGTGTTTGACGCAAATGGTCAATTTATTTGTACATGGAATATGGAATAAATGACCACTCAATTTTATTTCTGAATCTTTATTATAATTCTAATTTATTTGTCTCTTTAACATTTGACATTCATATTTATGTTTATGAATATGTATATCACATTCTGTAAGTTACTGTTCATCGGCTCATACTTCTCATCAGTTTAAAATATTATCTTAAACAAGATGGTGCTTTCTTTACAGCCAGATCCTGACAGCATAATTATACACCTCTTGAATCCTGCTATGAGATGGTGGTGGAAAACACTGCAAAACAAGTTTGTCACTGCCACATTTACCCAACACTAGTAAATGGTAAGGTTGTCATAGCAGCAGGAACAGGCATTCATACCTTGTTGATATTCGAAGAGTAATGTGATAATGAACCCATTGCATAATGCAGTGACTAAACCAGCTGAACAGTACATAGTCTCTCACAGTGCAGCAGCTGTGTAGGGGGATTTCTGCAGGGAGTTGATTCCTGGAGGACATGCAGAACAGAGGTCTTCCATAGGGAATGGAGCGAGCGGTATAGAAAGCACTTCGGTTAACATTGTACCTTCATTTGAAACATTATTTGGAAGACGGATTCTTTAGGGTTAGATCTTTTACATTTTAAACCATAATTTGGGTGAGCAGTATTTTCATCGTCCTTATTGCTATATCACCTGCATTCGTATAACCTTGCTCACCATCAGTCACAAATGTCATTCCCCATCCTGAACTCTGCTCATGTAAGGCTGTCTACACAGGCAGCCCAATTCTGATATTTTTTTTCCACTAATTGGTCATTTGACAAATCACAGGTTCTTTTTCAGATCTGTCAACAAACAACTGAGTTACTGAATTGTTCTCTCTCTGTAAACAGCCTAAGTGTGTAGCGTGTGTGGGCATCAGGACAAGGATCTGAAGGCCTCACATTCCTCCAGATTGGAGAGAGATGGAAAGCACTCATGCATGTAACCTGCCAATACCCACCCACTGCTGGGGGATGTGTTTTAGGACTCAAATGTGGTGTTTAGTAGTAAATAGAGATAATGGAAGAGCCCTTGTTTAATTTTAGTGATGGAGAAAAGAGATGTCCAACTGATCACAGATTGGGTGCTTTCAGCTTAATCTAACTAAATGCAAGGTGAAAATAGGTCAATAGTATAATTCCTGTGAAAATGACAAATAGGGCGTTTAACCTTGCTCAGGAGCCCCCTCCCAGGCAAGCGGGCGACCCAGGGACCCCATCAAACATGAGACATTTTTTACGTCTTCTCATCAGGTGATTGACAGTGGAAAGGTGAAGTAATGGACATGTAAAAATAGATTTGGTAGATAATTTGTCATTGTTTTGAACTCCCCACATAATTGGAAGAGGAAGTGTAAACTCTAACACAGACTATTACCTAGAAAGGTCATTTAAACACTTTCACTAAGAACTGTTTAGCTGGTTAAACAAAGGTTTGCCATGTGTTGCCAAAAATGTATGTCCAAGTCCAGAAAGCTTTCCAGCAGCACTCGCTACACTGGAAACTTATACATGTGCTGTTTCAAAGCCTATGTCAGACACTGGTGTAAAATTGGCTTCAATGAGTGTAATTGGCTCTATTAAGACTTGATTAATAAAGTTGACATAATTATAAAGAAGATATTCTCCACTGTAGGTATGTAATTCAAAATGTTTATTCTGTTATTGATAGCGATATAAAAATCACGTTTTGCTTTGGGGGTTTTGTGGACCCCCGGGTTGAATAGCCCTGACATAAATTAATGTTTAAATGAGTAGATACATAAACAATGAAATGTCAAATAAAATACTACTAATAATCCATAATGACTTGAAATGTATGAAATAAACAAATTTGATGTGAATAATTATATGCATATTTTTCACAATACCATTTGTCTCGTGGCCATTTCCAGGGCACAATAGCTACATCTTGATCTGCATAAAATAATGTGAATAAGGTAGTGAATCTTACTTTGGCTTCCACACAGTGAGGTTTAAAGTGATACCTATAGTCACAGCTTTATACACAGACGCTGCCTTAAAGTGAGAGGAAGCTTGGATGGCAGAGGAACTCTTGCATAAAAATATATTTAGGGCTAGAATCAACCCAGAACGCGGAATATCCTCGTTATAGCGCAATTGACATTGAGAGGTCATTTCCAATTGAGCCGAGAAATACAGTGTGTACTGTGAATGCAGTCTCTGGGAATGCAGTGTGTACTGTGAATGCAGTCTCTGGGAATGCAGTCTCTGAGAATGCAGTGTGTACTGTGAATGCAGTCTCTGGGAATGCAGGGTGTACTGTGAATGCAGTCTCTGAGAATGCAGTGTGTACTGTGAATGCAGTCTCTGGGAATGCAGTGTTTACTGTGAATGCAGTCTCTGGGAATGCAGTGTTTACTGTGAATGCAGTCTCTGGGAATGCAGTGTTTACTGTGAATGCAGTCTCTGGGAATGCGGGAACATTGTCTTTAAATGCCAATCGTGTTATAACGCGGGTCTTCCACCCTCCGGATTGAATCTAGGCCTCAATGTCAATCTGAGTCAAACCTTCATTTCCAAATATTATACCAAAACAAGAGGGCAAATGTGGTGGTTTTATGACTAGGCAAAAGCCTTGATATGTAAAGCATTTTGTACATCAAACTAAATAGATATTTTTTCTGTATTTTTGGAAGTAACAATATAATTTTATATTTATATACATTTTAAATTGCTAGACACCATGGTGTCATACTTTGACCTACAGTCATGAATCTCATGATAACAATTTTATAGGATTATATCGACTAACACTTCTGGCAAAATTATGAAAATACATTGCCTAAAATGCAAAAGAGCGCCACCTCAGCCATGAAAGGCAGAACGGGGAACTGCACCTTATAACAGTAAGGACGATGATAGTAATGATAATAGTAACAATAATTCTCTTCATATCAATAGCAGTATTCCAGACCCATCTTAAGTTTAAAAAATTGTTGTAAGAACAATTGTAGTATTAAAACAGAACATATCTCTCCTCCCACTCATTTGGGCCTCAGTTTATGTTCTCATGCTTCTGTAGAAAGAGTTTTTGGAAGGAGTGGGGGGATTGGGTGGGAAAGAGGAAGATTTGGCAGTTTGTTTCTCTTTCCCTCCCCCCTCCTTTTCAGTCTCAATCCCTTGCACAGAGAACTTTAGAACGGTTGAAAAGCAGTTGCTTCGATGCTTCGAAAATCTTTCGTATAAATGGAGTCAATCTTCAATGAGATACTGTTTATGTCACGTATTCCCTCCATCTCCGAAATCACAGTCCCTTTTAGTATCAGATACATCTTGGATCCAAACAAATATATTTAAGGTGTCCCATTAATTCTAACACAAACACAGAGAGAGGGAGAATGTGTATATGTGTGTACATGAGCATTTGTAAGTGTGTATTTCTGTATGTGCCAGTATAGTGATCTGTGTATTGAGTGAGAGGGTGTACATGTCTGTGTGTTTATTTCTATGCTGTTGATCTGGGCACTTATTTTTGCTACAGATTTGTAATACAGTGACCAGTCTGTATATAATATGCCGTTATAAGACTTAAGATGATAAAGAAGCTATAGAGAAATAGAATGTGTTTACAGGTCCTTATTGAAGGGCCTTCAGTGAGCATGGAGCTGTCCCATTCGTGAGGTAAAAACATTCAACCAATCACACACAGTCATACTGACAGGTTTCCTCCAGTCACAGCCACTACAGTCAAGTGAGGATTTACCCATCAAGCTCTTTCCAACGGGACAAGTCATATTATTCAGTCCAACAGGTAGGGGCTCTGCTGATGACACACTGACCCCTACTAGAGGTACTCCACCTACGACATTACCCAAGACATGCATGTAGGCTGCCACCTTGTCTCATTCATGCCCATATTCTGAACTACAGAATATGGACATGAATATTCATCCCAATAACTCGCTCCAGCAATGACATTCACTCAGACAAAGAGCTCTTAACATTTCTATTCACTCACACAGGGTTTCATTGACTGTACTCCACTAACTGTAAGGGGAGTCTCAACTGAAACTGAACACATCTGAACAAACAGCCAGCTATGGAGCCAACAACAGTCAAGCTAGACGGCTACTGTACCTAACCCTTACCCTTGGGTAGAGAGGAGGAGCTACCTAATCCTTACCCTAGGGTAGAGAGGAGGAGCTACCTAATCCTTACCCTAGGGTAGAGAGGAGGAGCTACAGCACCTAGCCCTAGGATAGAGGGGAGGAGCTACCTAACCCTAATTCTTGGGTAGAGAGGAGGAGCTACCTAACCCTTGGGTAGAGAGGAGGAGCTACCTAACCCTTGGGTAGAGAGGAGGAGCTACCTAACCCTAGGGTAGAGAGGAGGAGCTACCTAATCCTAGGGTAGAGAGGAGGAGCTACCTAACCCTAGGGTAGAGAGGAGGAGCTACCTAACCCTAGGGTAGAGAGGAGGAGCTACCTAACCCTAGGGTAGAGAGGAGGACCTACCTAACCCTAGGGTAGAGAGGAGGAGCTACCTAACCCTAGGGTAGAGAGGAGGAGCTACCTAACCCTAGGGTAGAGAGGAGGAGCTACCTAACCCTAGGGTAGAGAGGAGGAGCTACAGCACCTTGCCCTAGGATAGAGAGGAGGAGCTACCTAACCCTAATTCTTGGGTAGAGAGGAGGAGCTACCTCACCCTAATCCTTGGGTAGAGAGGAGGAGCTACCTAACCCTTGGGTAGAGAGGAGGAGCTACCTAACCCTAGGGTAGAGAGGAGGAGCTACCTAATCCTAGGGTAGAGAGGAGGAGCTACCTAATCCTAGGGTAGAGAGGAGGAGCTACCTAACCCTAGGGTAGAGAGGAGGAGCTACCTAACCCTAGGGTAGAGAGGAGGAGCTACCTAACCCTAGGGTAGAGAGGAGGAGCTACCTAACCCTAGGGTAGAGAGGAGGAGCTACCTAACCCTTGGGTAGAGAGGAGGAACTACCTAACCCTAGGGTAGAGAGGAGGAGCTACCTAACCCTAGCCCTATGGTAGAGAGGAGGAGCTACCTAACCCTAGGGTAGAGAGGAGGAACTACCTAACCCTAGGGTAGAGAGGAGGAGCTACCTAATCCTAGGGTAGAGAGGAGGAGCTACCTAACCCTAGGGTAGAGAGGAGGAACTACCTAAACCTAGGGTAGAGAGGAGGAGCTACCTAACCCTAATTCTTGGGTAGAGAGGATGAGCTACCTCACCCTAATCCTTGGGTAGAGAGGAGGAGCTACCTAACCCTTGGGTAGAGAGGAGGAGCTACCTAACCCTAGGGTAGAGGGGAGGAGCTACCTAATCCTAGGGTAGAGAGGAGGAGCTACCTAATCCTAGGGTAGAGAGGAGGAGCTACCTAACCCTAGGGTAGAGAGGAGGAGCTACCTAACCCTAGGGTAGAGAGGAGGAGCTACCTAACCCTAGGGTAGAGAGGGGGAGCTACCTAAATCTTGGGTAGAGAGGAGGAACTACCTAACCCTAGGGTAGAGAGGAGGAGCTACCTAACCCTAGCCCTATGGTAGAGAGGAGGAGCTACCTAACCCTAGGGTAGAGAGGAGGAACTACCTAACCCTAGGGTAGAGAGGAGGAGCTACCTAATCCTAGGGTAGAGAGGAGGAGCTACCTAACCCTAGGGTAGAGAGGAGGAACTACCTAAACCTAGGGTAGAGAGGAGGAGCTACCGAACCCTAGGGTAGAGAGGAGGAGCTACCTAACCCTAGGGTAGAGAGGAGGAACTACCTAACCCTAGGGTAGAGAGGAGGAGCTACCTAACCCTAGGGTAGAGAGGAGGAGCTACCTAACCCTAGGGTAGAGAGGAGGAACTACCTAACCCTAGGGTAGAGAGGAGGAGCTACCTAATCCTAGGGTAGAGAGGAGGAACTACAGCTTCCCAGAGAAGACAGGTGGAGAAAGCTCTAACTAGTGTTAATAATGAGGACGATCCTCATTCTCTCTTTCCCCAACAACACTAAGAACTGCTCAGATGAAAAAGCTAAACAATTTGATTGTTTCAATATTTTGGGCAAAGTTTTGTCACTATTTTACTCATATTGTTATTTGTTGCCTCAATCTACATTCAGTCATTCCATCCTCATAGTGTTTGTGTGTGTTGACAATAGAGTCAGTGCTTGTGTGTGTTACTGTATTTGTGTGCATGTGAGTGTATCTGTGTGAGTCAGCTACCAGGCCCTGAGTACCAGGCATTGGTCAGCCCTTGTTCCGCCCTTGTTCCATCCCTCATTTCCCCTCTCTTTTCCTGATTGGTCCTCCCTCTGGGTGAAATCAGGTCCTCTGCTTTTGTTGTGTGAATCCATCATGGATAGCAGCAGTTGTGGCCTCTCTCTCTCCTGTTCCCTCACTGACTCCATCCCCCCTCCTTTCTCTTTCTGTTTGTCTTCTCAGCTCCGACTCCCATCATCCCTTCTTCCTCGTGGTGACAGAGCAGAAATGGGAAAAGGAGAGCTGGAGAGCCTTGGGAACGAATAGAGAGATTAAAGTCATGCTTTTTTGTTTGTTTGAGCCAGTAATGGACACTTTAAAAAGAGTAAGAGCTGCCCCAGTGCCATACTATCTGAATAACACATTCATTCATTTTGAGCCTGATTTCAATTCAAGAGACAGGAGAGAGACAGGAGAGAGAGGACAGAGACAAGAGTGACAGAGGAGATAGAGGACAGAGATAGGAGAGGGGGATAGGCAGAGGTTTACAACCTGGTATAGGATTTGTTTTATTTTTGTTTATTTTACAAGACAGGCCTATCTCTGTACTCTTATCCTCTCACCCATCCAACACTCTTCCCCTTACCTGTCAGTCACTCTCTTCAGAGCACGGTCGATGTTCATGCGGTGTCCGACACGCGTCACCCCCAGGTCCAGATAGTCCTCCTTGGTGAGAGAAGGCAGGTGAGTGCCGTCGATCTCGTTGTCCAGGAAATGCTCCCTGTGCTCGCCCAGGTTCAGGTATCCCAGCCAATCAGCCACGTCGTATTTGGTCCAATAAGGCAGTGGCTTGGAGGCAAAGGGCTTGGAGGGGGATGGAGGAGGGAGGTGGGGGTAGCTCAGGCAGGGGGGAGCAGGGAGAGGGTGCAGGGGAGGGGATGAGCTACCAGATAAAAAGTGTGTGGGGGAGAGGGAGCGAGACACCAACAGGGAGGCGTTTGGGGGAGGAGGGGCACCAGAGGGGGCGAAGAGAGGAGGGGAGGGGGAGAAGTAGGGGTCCCCCATGTGGTTAGCGGGTGAGGGCGGGGTCATAGAGCCGCGAAGCTCGTAGAGGCTGCTGTAGAGGGGTGTGGTGGGGAGGAGGGGGAGGGAGGAGGGGCGGGGGGACCCAGTTTGGGCCTCTCTGAGGGGAGATGAGGGGACTGGGGGCTCTCCTACGCTGCAGGTGGTGGGACTCTGCCTTCCTGGACTCTCTACTTGGAATGAACTGGAACTCCAGGGCTTTGGTGCGATACACAGGCCGGTGTTTAGGGGAGGTGGGATAAGGGGAGTAGGTGGGGGAGGACAGGGGGAGTGGGAGCGTGGAGGGGCTGTACGGCAGCCACAGGGGGCTGGGGGACGGGGGACGGTTCCAGTTGGGGTACTGAGAGGAAGGTGTGGGGGACAGGGACAGGGCGGGCTGGGAGTGGTGGATAGGGGAGGGGGACAGGGAACGAACTGAGGGGGGGCTCAGGGCCGAGGCGGAGTCTTCTGAAAACCTGGGGACAGAAAAGAAGGAATGACAATGACACATACGGTACATAGAGGGGCACTTCATAACCCGTTACCCAACCTCAACACCACTATTCATAACACATTACCCAACCTCACCACCACTATTCATAACACATTACCCAACCTCACCACCACTATTCATAACACATTACCCAACCTCACCACCACTATTCATAACACATTACCCAACCTCACCACCACTATTCACAACACATTACCCAACCTCACCACCACTATTCACAACACATTACCCAACCTCACCACCACTATTCATAACACATTACCCAACCTCACCACCACTATTCATAACACATTACCCAACCTCACCACCACTATTCATAACACATTACCCAACCTCACCACCACTATTCATAACACATTACCCAACCTCACCACCACTATTCATAACACATTACCCAACCTCACCACCACTATTCATACCAACCTCACCACCACTATTCATAACACATTACCCAACCTCACCACCACTATTCATACCAACCTCACCACCACTATTCATAACACATTACCCAACCTCACCACCACTATTCATAACACATTACCCAACCTCACCACCACTATTCATAACACATAACACATTACCCAACCTCACCACCACTATTCATAACACATTACCCAACCTCACCACCACTATTCATAACACATAACACATTACCCAACCTCACCACCACTATTCATAACACATTACCCAACCTCACCACCACTATTCATAACACATTACCCAACCTCACCACCACTATTCATAACACATTACCCAACCTCACCACCACTATTCATAACACATTACCCAACCTCACCACCACTATTCATAACACATTACCCAACCTCACCACCACTATTCATAACACATTACCCAACCTCACCACCACTATTCACAACACATTACCCAACCTCACCACCACTATTCATAACACATTACCCAACCTCACCACCACTATTCATAACACATTACCCAACCTCACCACCACTATTCATAACACATTACCCAACCTCACCACCACTATTCATAACACATTACCCAACCTCACCACCACTATTCACAACACATTACCCAACCTCACCACCACTATTCATAACACATTACCCAACCTCACCACCACTATTCATAACACATTACCCAACCTCACCACCACTATTCATAACACATTACCCAACCTCACCACCACTATTCATAACACATTACCCAACCTCACCACCACTATTCATAACACATTACCCAACCTCACCACCACTATTCATAACACATTACCCAACCTCACCACCACTATTCATAACACATTACCCAACCTCACCACCACTATTAATAACACATTACCCAACCTCACCACCACTATTCATACCAACCTCACCACCACTATTCATAACACATTACCCAACCTCACCACCACTATTCATACCAACCTCACCACCACTATTCACAACACATTACCCAACCTCACCACCACTATTCATAACACATTACCCAACCTCACCACCACTATTCATAACACATTACCCAACCTCACCACCACTATTCATAACACATTACCCAACCTCACCACCACTATTCATAACACATTACCCAACCTCACCACCACTATTCATAACACATTACCCAACCTCACCACCACTATTCATAACACATTACCCAACCTCACCACCACTATTCATAACACATTACCCAACCTCACCACCACTATTCATAACACATTACCCAACCTCACCACCACTATTAATAACACATTACCCAACCTCACCACCACTATTCATACCAACCTCACCACCACTATTCATAACACATTACCCAACCTCACCACCACTATTCATACCAACCTCACCACCACTATTCATAACACATTACCCAACCTCACCACCACTATTCATAACACATTACCCAACCTCACCACCACTATTCATAACACATAACACATTACCCAACCTCACCACCACTATTCATAACACATTACCCAACCTCACCACCACTATTCATAACACATTACCCAACCTCACCACCACTATTCATAACACATTACCCAACCTCACCACCACTATTCATAACACATTACCCAACCTCACCACCCTATTCATAATGCATTACCCAACCTCACCACCACTATTCATACCAACCTCACCACCACTATTCATAACACATAACACATTACCCAACCTCACCACCACTATTCATAACACATTACCCAACCTCACCACCACTATTCATAACACATTACCCAACCTCACCACCACTATTCATAACACATTACCCAACCTCACCACCACTATTCATAACACGTTACCCAACCTCACCACCACTATTCATAACACATTACCCAACCTCACCACCACTATTCATAACACATTACCCAACCTCACCACCACTATTCACTAGTAGCCTACACCTGAAGACGGATATTGTTAGATTGAGGCTATCAATATGAGGCTCAGGATGTTAACAGCAGCTAATTGCTATTAAAGTTGTGCTGAGTAGACAGGAACGTGCTTCTCTTTTCTCTGGCTGTTGAAACACAGGCAGTAAATTGAAGAAAGGGGACATGTTTTATGTCCAGTCAAACAGACAGTGTGTGAGAAAGGAGGAGTGTAATTACCTGTTTCTGGTGGAGGAGAGACATAAAGCAGACGGAGACAAAAGCATGGGACATAATGGGGAAGAATTTACATAGTAAAACACTCACTCACCCACCCACCCACCCATTCCCACAAAATACACAAGTACCGCCAGGACAAGAGATCGCTGTGTGATTGATGTTTACAACACAGGAGGTTGGTGGGACCTTAATTGGGGAGGAAGGGCTCGTGGTAGTGGCAGGAGCGGAATCAGTGGGATGGTATCAAACACATCAAACACATGGTTTGACTCCATTTCAGACATTATTATGAGCCATCCTCCCCTCAGCAGCCTCCACTGATGTACAAGTAAAACATGCCGGCCTTTGTACTGAAATCTATGGTCTACTGAAGATAATATAACTGTAGTCATTTTACCTGTATCAACACACACAACCTCACCAAATATCCTCTAACATATCATAGCGAGTACCTGTGTCTACTTAGTGATCTCTGGCTCCCTCTCTGCTGCAGTTTGTTGCTGAGCTCATTGATGATGCTGGCCTTCATGCTGGATATGGGGGGGTACAGCCTCCGACCCTCCAGGTAGGTCCCCTGGTCCCCTACTAACTGACCCTCTGACCCCCACAGAGGCTTCATTTCAGGGGTCCGGGGCCGGTCAAAGTAGGGTGACGTGGGACGCCCCAAATTCTGTGTCATCCCATAACCCTCCCGTCCTCCATCGTCCTCCTCCTCTCCTTCCTCGCCCTCCTCCTCCTCTTCCTCATCCTCCCTCCGTCTGTGTGACTGGAAGGAGGGCGGGGCGGTACCGGTCTCTCTGCGTAGTTCGGCCGCACGCCCCCCCTCCCTGAACCTGCCTGATTTGGGGTAGGTTGAGCCGGCGGCTGTGGCGTTGTGCATGTCAAACGTCTGTCCGTCCAGGTAGCTCATGTACGACTCCAGGAGGTCTGCTCCTCCCGCCCTGTCTCCCTCCCCTCCTCCTCCTCCCTCCCCTCCTCCTCCTCCCTCCCTCCCTCTCTCCAGCCTCTCTTCCAGCCTCTCTCTGGCTCCTCCGCTCATGGCCAGGATGTTGTCCAGGTGGTGGTCACTGCTGCTGCGGCTGTCCAGCTCCTCTATCCCAGAGTCCACCACCGTCTCCTGGGACTCCCCTGCCTTGGCTGTGGGGTGAGGGTGGTGCTCCCCTATCCTGCGGCCGGCCGCTGTAGAACCAGAGGAGGCTGGGTGTGTCCTGTCCTGGTGGGGCTGGACTGAGGTCCTCGTGGTGGTGACAGCGGTGGTGGTTGTGGTGGTGGTGGTACAGGGAGCAGTGGAGGTCAGGGCTGCAGAGCCCCGGAAGGGGCCAGAGGAGGCTGCGGTGGAGGAGATGGGAGGGGGACCACGGTAGGATGGGGAACCTGCAATGGAGTGGGGAGGAGGGGTGGGGGACGAGCTCCTATGGATGGTGGAGGGGCGACCCTGGGTGGGGGAGGAGCGACCCTGGGTGGGGGAGAAGTGACCCTGCGTGGGGAGAAGCGACCTTTGGGAGGAGGAGTGGGGGAGGAACGCCCATGGGAAGGAGAGGAGCGCCCGGTGTGCGTGCTGTTGTAGAGGTGGTGAGAGTGGGTCATGGCAAGGGAGGGTCTGTGAAAGGAGCTTGGTGGGGGTGGGGGGAGACAGAGGGAGGAGGCGGGGGTCCTGTGGGCTGGAGGCCGGAGGGTGAGGGTGGAGGAAGGGGGTTGGGTGATGTCTGAGTGGGGGAGTTTCCTGACTGGGTCAGGTTGGCCACCTCACTGTCATAGGAGGTAAGGCTGGAGGTGGTAGAGTCCCCCGCCTGTGGGGAGGGTAGGGGGTGTGGGCCGGGAACCCACTGATAAACATGTCTTTTGGAGGGGGTGGTGGGGGAGGAGGGGGAGGTGGTGGGGGCTGCTGCTGGCGGGAGGCCAGGTTGTTGATAATGGCACGGTGTGTGTAACCTGACATTCCACCCCGGTCAAAGCTGTTGGCAAACTCCAGCGGAGGGGGCAGTGGGTCCGCAAACACAAACTCATCATCCACATCCACAGAGGGGGCAGGGGGCGGCAGAACCATGAGGCCACTGCCCCCGGAACCCCCTCCCCCCTGTGGGTGAGACAGGGCGGCTGTAGCGGGGGGAGATGGAGGGGTGAGAGACAGGATGTAGCCTGCCTCACTCTCCATCCTCAGAAACGAGGTCTGGCGAGGCTGCTGGGACGACAGCTGATGGGGCTGCTGGGTAGGTGCTGTCTGCTGCCTCATGTACCCCTCTCTGTCCCGCTCTCTTTCTCTCGACCTCTCCCTCTCTCTCGACCTCTCCCTCTCTCTCGACCTCTCCCTCTGTCTTTCCTCCCTGTAGGAGGGTTGGTAGTGCTGGGACTGGTAGTGATGCGTATGGACTGTTTTTTCCTCAGAGAAGCGCACCCTCAGCCCCTCTCTGGCCCCGCCACCCTCCCGCTCCCCTCCTCCCCCCTCCTCGCCCCAGCCTGCACCCCTGAGGATCCTGGGGGAGGGGGGTTGGCTGGTGGAGGTGGTGGCGGCTAGGGAGGAGGAGGTGACCAGGTAGGAGGAGCTGGAGGAATGGGTGGCTGAGGAAGCCGGTGTGGGGGAGGTGGCCTGGGAAGGGAATGTCACCACACTGGACATCTGTCTTACAAACTGGTGCTCGGTCCCTCTCTCCCTCCTCATCCTGCCGTCGTCCTTCAGGGCCCGCTCCCTGGCAGCCAGGGCCAGACCCAGGGGGGACGAGGGGTCCAGGACCTTTCCTGTCAGGGGGTGGATGAAGGTGGTGCCAGAGGGGACCTGCTGCCGGCTTGACGCCCCGTAGAAGTCAGCCGGAACAGACTTGGGCTGGTAGTCTGGAGCCGGGGAGGAGTACTCTGGCAGGCCGAAGGCAGGGGGCATGCTGCGGGTGTGGTGGATGAAGGTGTCCCCAGAAAACATGCCCTCGTCGATGGACTTGGAGGGCCGGAGGCGTGGGGAGGGGCCACCGGACTGGGGGCTGAACTGCTGCTGCTGAGAGGTCTGTGTCCTGCCTGCCCCCCCCTCCTCCTCCTCCTCCCCCTTCCCCTGGCCCCACCTCCTCCTCGGCAGACATGAAAATGGAGGCGCTCTTCCTGCGGGCCTCATGGAAGCGTTCCCTGTCCCGGCGGGCTGCGCCCACAATGGCCGCCCCAAACTGGCTGGTGAAATCACTATCCTGGCCTCGGAAGGAGGGTGGTGGAGGGGCCGGGATGGAGGGAGGAGCAGGGGGTTGCGGGGCTGGGGTGGAAGGGGGTCCGTGGGGGGGTTGGGTTCTGTCGGTCTCCCCTGGGGTGGTGGGCTCAGCCTCCACACTGCTGCCCTGGCTGCTGCGGCCACTGCCACTGCTGATGGAGGGGGCCTTGACTATGATGGTGGGGATGGGGATGGAGCTCTTCTCCACTGGGGCCTTGCCCCCCAGCGTGCCCTGGCCAGCCCGCAGGTCCTCCACCTTGGACTGCTTTACCAGAGGGCCCTTCCCTCTCCGCGCACCCCCTCCTTTAGATACTCCCTCTCCAGCCCCCCCCAGCCGCACTGCGGTCTGCCCTCTGCGGCTGGCTCTGGGTGGTCTGCTGCTGCTGGGGCATCACTGTGGCACTGCCTGAAGGTGGGGCGGCGTTACTGTAGCCCCTCCTTAGACCTGCAGCCTTGCCCCCCCCCACTCCTCCTCCCCTCCGGATCCAACAGGCTCCCTGGGTAGCCCCCTTTCCTAGAGGCAGTCCTGCTCTGAGCGGCGCGGGCGGGGCATTAGAGTACTGGTGCGTGTGGTCCACCCCTCCTCCTCCAGCGCCGGTACTGGGCCCCCCTGCCCTTTCGCGGCCCCCTTGGGTGAAGTGCACAGACTGAGAGTAGAGCTGGTAGTGGGCTGCTGTGGAGGTGGACTGGGACACGGCCACAGAGGGCTGCTGGGAAGACTTGCCCCCTCTCCAGCCCAACGGTGGGGCGGAGGAGAAGGGGGGGTCTGGTGGGGCGGTGGTGGGGGGCGGGGGGATGTCATCTGGGCCGGGAACCGAGAGACTTCGGGCAAGCTTCATGGCCGGAGGATTGAGATGGGACTTCTCCTCTTCAGTCACCCCTGCAGTTCACCACAGACAGAGATACAAGAGAGGGATGAAAAGGACTGATGAGAGAGACTGGGGTATAATGATGGAGGATAGACACAGAGCAGAGTGATCAGATGGGTGAGAGACTGGGGTATAGGGATGGAGGATAGACACAGAGCAGAGTGATCAGATGGGTGAGAGACTGGGGTATAGGGATGGAGGATAGACACAGAGCAGAGTGATCAGATGGGTGAGAGACTGAGGTATAGGGATGAAGGATAGACACAGAGCAGAGTGATCAGATGGGAGAGAGACTGGGTAGAGGGATGGTACAGAGAAAATACTTCTGAACAAAAGAACAGATGATTAATGTGGGAGGCTGTCTGTCTGTCTCTGTAACTGCCTGTCTGTCTAATTGTCAGGTGGTCCTCTCACTCATGTGTAAGTCTCTGTCTAATTGTCAGGCGGTCCCCTCATTCATCTGTAAGTCTGTCTGTCTAATTGTCAGGCGGTCCCCTCATTCATCTGTAAGTCTGTCTGTCTAATTGTCAGGCGGTCCTCTCATACATCTGTAAGTCTGTCTGTCTAATTGTCAGGCGGTCCCCTCATTCATCTGTAAGTCTGTCTGTCTAATTGTCAGGCGGTCCTCTCATACATCTGAAAGTCTGTCTGTCTAATTGTCAGGCGGTCCCCTCATTCATCTGTAAGTCTGTCTGTCTAATTGTCAGGCGGTCCCCTCATTCATCTGTAAGTCTGTCTGTCTAATTGTCAGGCGGTCCCCTCATTCATCTGTAAGTCTGTCTGTCTAATTGTCAGGCGGTCCTCTCATACATCTGTAAGTCTGTCTGTCTAATTGTCAGGCGGTCCCCTCATTCATCTGTAAGTCTGTCTGTCTAATTGTCAGGCGGTCCCCTCATTCATCTGTAAGTCTGTCTGTCTAATTGTCAGGCGGTCCCCTCATTCATCTGTAAGTCTGTCTGTCTAATTGTCAGGCGGTCCCCTCATTCATCTGTAAGTCTGTCTGTCTAATTGTCAGGCGGTCCCCTCATTCATCTGTAAGTCTGTCTGTCTAATTGTCAGGCGGTCCCCTCATTCATCTGTAAGTCTGTCTGTCTAATTGTCAGGCGGTCCCCTCATTCATCTGTAAGTCTGTCTGTCTAATTGTCAGGCGGTCCTCTCATTCATCTGTAAGTCTGTCTGTCTAATTGTCAGGCGGTCCTCTCATACATCTGTAAGTCTGTCTGTCAGGCGGTCCCCTCATTCATCTGTAAGTCTGTCTGTCTAATTGTCAGGCGGTCCCCTCATTCATCTGTAAGTCTGTCTGTCAGGCGGTCCCCTCATTCATCTGTAAGTCTGTCTGTCTAATTGTCAGGCGGTCCCCTCATTCATCTGTAAGTCTGTCTGTCAGGCGGTCCCCTCATTCATCTGTAAGTCTGTCTGTCTAATTGTCAGGCGGTCCCCTCATTCATCTGTAAGTCTGTCTGTCTAATTGTCAGGCGGTCCTCTCATTCATCTGTAAGTCTGTCTGTCTAATTGTCAGGCGGTCCTCTCATTCATCTGTAAGTCTGTCTGTCAGGCGGTCCTCTCATTCATCTGTAAGTCTGTCTGTCAGGCGGTCCCCTCATTCATCTGTAAGTCTGTCTGTCTAATTGTCAGGCGGTCCTCTCATTCATCTGTAAGTCTGTCTGTCTAATTGTCAGGCGGTCCTCTCATTCATCTGTAAGTCTGTCTGTCTAATTGTCAGGCGGTCCTCTCATACATCTGTAAGTCTGTCTGTCTAATTGTCAGGCGGTCCTCTCATTCATCTGTAAGTCTGTCTGTCTAATTGTCAGGCGGTCCTCTCATTCATCTGTAAGTCTGTCTGTCTAATTGTCAGGCGGTCCTCTCATTCATCTGTAAGTCTGTCTGTCTAATTGTCAGGCGGTCCCCTCATTCATCTGTATGTCTGTCTGTCTCATTGTCAGGCGGTCCTCTCATTCATCTGTAAGTCTGTCTGTCTAATTGTCAGGCGGTCCCCTCATTCATCTGTAAGTCTGTCTGTCTAATTGTCAGGCGGTCCCCTCATTCATCTGTAAGTCTGTCTGTCAGGCGGTCCTCTCATTCATCTGTAAGTCTGTCTGTCTAATTGTCAGGCGGTCCTCTCATTCATCTGTAAGTCTGTCTGTCTAATTGTCAGGCGGTCCTCTCATTCATCTGTAAGTCTGTCTGTCTAATTGTCAGGCGGTCCCCTCATTCATCTGTAAGTCTGTCTGTCAGGCGGTCCCCTCATTCATCTGTAAGTCTGTCTGTCAGGCGGTCCCCTCATTCATCTGTAAGTCTGTCTGTCAGGCGGTCCCTCATTCATCTGTAAGTCTGTCTGTCTAATTGTCAGGCGGTCCTCTCATTCATCTGTAAGTCTGTCTGTCTAATTGTCAGGCGGTCCCCTCATTTATCTGTAAGTCTGTCTGTCAGGCGGTCCTCTCATTCATCTGTAAGTCTGTCTGTCAGGCGGTCCTCTCATTCATCTGTAAGTCTGTCTGTCAGGCGGTCCTCTCATTCATCTGTAAGCCTGTCTGTCTAATTGTCAGGCGGTCCCCTCATTCATCTGTAAGTCTGTCTGTCTAATTGTCAGGCGGTCCTCTCATTCATCTGTAAGTCTGTCTGTCAGGCGGTCCTCTCATTCATCTGTAAGTCTGTCTGTCTAATTGTCAGGCGGTCCTCTCATTCATCTGTAAGTCTGTCTGTCTCATTGTCAGGCGGTCCTCTCATACATCTGTAAGCCTGTCTGTCAGGCGGTCCCCTCATTCATCTGTAAGTCTGTCTGTCTAATTGTCAGGCGGTCCCCTCATTCATCTGTAAGTCTGTCTGTCAGGCGGTCCCCTCATTCATCTGTAAGTCTGTCTGTCTAATTGTCAGGCGGTCCCCTCATTCATCTGTAAGTCTGTCTGTCAGGCGGTCCCCTCATTCATCTGTAAGTCTGTCTGTCTAATTGTCAGGCGGTCCCCTCATTCATCTGTAAGTCTGTCTGTCTAATTGTCAGGCGGTCCTCTCATTCATCTGTAAGTCTGTCTGTCTAATTGTCAGGCGGTCCTCTCATTCATCTGTAAGTCTGTCTGTCAGGCGGTCCTCTCATTCATCTGTAAGTCTGTCTGTCAGGCGGTCCCCTCATTCATCTGTAAGTCTGTCTGTCTAATTGTCAGGCGGTCCCCTCATTCATCTGTAAGTCTGTCTGTCTAATTGTCAGGCGGTCCTCTCATTCATCTGTAAGTCTGTCTGTCTAATTGTCAGGCGGTCCCCTCATTCATCTGTAAGTCTGTCTGTCTAATTGTCAGGCGGTCCTCTCATTCATCTGTAAGTCTGTCTGTCTAATTGTCAGGCGGTCCTCTCATTCATCTGTAAGTCTGTCTGTCTAATTGTCAGGCGGTCCTCTCATACATCTGTAAGTCTGTCTGTCTAATTGTCAGGCGGTCCTCTCATTCATCTGTAAGTCTGTCTGTCTAATTGTCAGGCGGTCCTCTCATTCATCTGTAAGTCTGTCTGTCTAATTGTCAGGCGGTCCTCTCATTCATCTGTAAGTCTGTCTGTCTAATTGTCAGGCGGTCCCCTCATTCATCTGTATGTCTGTCTGTCTCATTGTCAGGCGGTCCTCTCATTCATCTGTAAGTCTGTCTGTCTAATTGTCAGGCGGTCCCCTCATTCATCTGTAAGTCTGTCTGTCTAATTGTCAGGCGGTCCCCTCATTCATCTGTAAGTCTGTCTGTCAGGCGGTCCTCTCATTCATCTGTAAGTCTGTCTGTCTAATTGTCAGGCGGTCCTCTCATTCATCTGTAAGTCTGTCTGTCTAATTGTCAGGCGGTCCTCTCATTCATCTGTAAGTCTGTCTGTCTAATTGTCAGGCGGTCCCCTCATTCATCTGTAAGTCTGTCTGTCAGGCGGTCCCCTCATTCATCTGTAAGTCTGTCTGTCAGGCGGTCCCCTCATTCATCTGTAAGTCTGTCTGTCAGGCGGTCCCCTCATTCATCTGTAAGTCTGTCTGTCTAATTGTCAGGCGGTCCTCTCATTCATCTGTAAGTCTGTCTGTCTAATTGTCAGGCGGTCCCCTCATTTATCTGTAAGTCTGTCTGTCAGGCGGTCCTCTCATTCATCTGTAAGTCTGTCTGTCAGGCGGTCCTCTCATTCATCTGTAAGTCTGTCTGTCAGGCGGTCCTCTCATTCATCTGTAAGCCTGTCTGTCTAATTGTCAGGCGGTCCCCTCATTCATCTGTAAGTCTGTCTGTCTAATTGTCAGGCGGTCCTCTCATTCATCTGTAAGTCTGTCTGTCAGGCGGTCCTCTCATTCATCTGTAAGTCTGTCTGTCTAATTGTCAGGCGGTCCTCTCATTCATCTGTAAGTCTGTCTGTCTCATTGTCAGGCGGTCCTCTCATACATCTGTAAGCCTGTCTGTCCTCTAGCAGAGATGATGACCAACAATATCATTCTGTATATACTGGTAAAAGTACAGCAACTGTCATTTGCCAACAGGGTGAGATGGTATACTGCCTTTAACTTGACGAGTCACAGGAGAAGTCCATCGTCTTTAGCTGTGTCACATTCAACCACAGTTCCAGCTTCTGTGATGAACAGCTCCTACAAACAGTGTATCAGCCTACAAGCATTTTAGTACAGTACAACACATATAAACTGCTATTCTCCACAGCAGAAGCATACTACAGCATGAACCAGGACAGAGACAGAACAGGCAGACTAGAAGCACATGGTATGCTACAGCTGCAGACAGTGTTACAGCACAGGCCTTTAAGAGTCTAGAGGACAGACAGACGGACAGGCCGGCCAGAGTGCCTGCCAGACAGACAGCCTCACCGATGGATTTCTGTCGCAGCATACCGTGTGGAGGGGCGTGGCCTGATGTGAACTGGGCGCGGTCATAGCCCAGCCCGGTCATCCCCATTTCTGATTGGTGGTAATTTGGCTGCACAGCAAGAGAGGGAAGAGGGAGCAGAGGACAATGTTCAGAAAGGACAGAACTTATATAACAGAATAAACTTTGCAGACTGTGGTACTGTAAGTGAATAAAATAGATTCACTATTCATGAAAGAGTTACTTGTAAAATAGTTCATATCTAGTAGTATAGTAGCTTAGGCAGTCAAATCAATCTTATTTGTATGGGTGTTGCATCAAGCTAACCCACTGAATGACATTGTGTAGCATCTCCTAAAGTTGTGGGTGTTACCAAAGGAACACTACAGGACAAACTGCCAGCACACACACGCACGCCAGCACACACGCAATGCCGACACACACCTCATCGGCGTAAAAGGAGCCCCGGCTCCTGTCTCTCCTTGCCCCCTGACCCCGCGTCCCTTGCCCCTCATTGGTGCTGATTGTCTGCTGAGCTGCTGCCAGGATCTCATCGAGCTTATCTGAGAGACAGTGAGAAAGAGAGAGAGATGGAAAGAGATGGAGAGAGACGGAGACGGAGAGTGAGATGGAGAGAGAGAGAGACGGAGAGAGAGAGAGACGGAGAGAGAGAGAGACGGAGAGAGAGAGAGACGGAGAGAGAGAGAGACAGAGAGAGAGAGAGAGACGGAGAGTGAGAGAGACAGAGAGAGAGAGAGCGAGAGAGACGGAGAGAGAGAGAGAGATGGAGACAGAGAGATGGAAAGAGAGAGAGACAGAGAGCGAGAAACGGAGAGAGAGACGGAGAGAGAGACGGACCGATGGAGAGAGAGACAGAGGAAGAGAGACGGACAGACACAGAGCGAGAGAGACAGAGAGAGAAAGAGACAGAGGAAGAGAGACGGACAGACACAGAGAGAGAGAGAGAGGGGGGGGGAGAGACAGATGAAGAGAAAGAGAGAGAGACAGACGGAGAGAGAGAAACAGACGGAGAGAGAGAGAGAGACGGAGAGAGACAGACGGAGAGAGAGAGAGACAGAGAGAGAGACGGAGAGTGAGAGAGAGAGAGAAAGACGCAAAAGACATACGGAGAAAGACAGAGAGAGACAGACGGAGAAAGACAGACGGAGAAAGACAGACGGAGAGAGACAGACGGATAGAGACAGACGGAGAGAGACAGACGGAGAGAGAGAGAGAGAGAGATGGAGAAA